>NW_015538055.1:2201328-2219044 GCF_001515605.1 Sinocyclocheilus anshuiensis
CGTGCAGATATGCATGTTAAACTTGTCACATGACCTACACAGAAATTATTTTTTCCTACTTAGTATGTTTTCCAGTAAAAATATCTAAACATGCTTTAATCAAGATACACTTAACTTAAGAATGCAAAAAGACTTAAGATATTACGTCATGTCTGAAAAATTTATAAAAATTAAGTGAGTTTATGTTAAAAACAAGAAAAAATATCTGCCATGAAGTAAGAAAAGTAAACTTAATTCAAAGGGAAAACAAGATTTGTTTTATTTTATTTCACACACACACACACACACACACACACACACACACACACACACACACACACACACACACACACACACACACACACACACACACACACACACACACACACACACACACACACACACACACACACACACACACACACACACACACACACACACATACACACACACAAATATAGTAGTGTACAAGTTTAGAATTGGAACCATTCTGAATTGTAAACACTAAATTCAAAAATGTCAATGTTTCATTCACAACATGTTTACATAGATTACAGTTTAAAGAAATGTGTAATATCACATGACTTCTAACCTTCTTAACAGGTCTTTTTTTTTTTTTAAAGAAAAATACTTGTTTTCCAGAGATATTCACTTTAAAGTTAACACAAAATCAAAAATGTACTTTCTTAATTGACATTATTCTAAATTCGTTCTCAATAATCTCCTATTTCACTTACAGAATTAAAATGGTGTGCAAATGATGTTTCACTTTGACTTCATAGCACTTTGGAAGCAGCGAAACTGCAGAATTATAATCAATTGTGCAACTGAAATGAGAGGAACGGAGGAGACTAGTTCTTGCTGAAGTACTTCAAATAAGAACAGATCATCAAACTTAAATGATCATCTTGGCCTGACCCTGGTGGCAAAATTCGACACAAGCAGAGCTCTCACGACTCAGTGCAATCACATTTGGTAACAATTAAATGTTTTTTTGAAATGTTTTCTGCTTTACGATGCTGTCTGTCAAATAATAATGCGCTCACATTATAGTTATTTTAGGTTAGAGTCAGGAACAGGGGTCACAATGTCTGCTCAAATAATGTAATCTGATCTGAAGATCTGAGAGAAACAGGCAGCCATGTGGAAAGTATCACTATATTTCTGCCTTCCAACAGTGAAGAAAAAACGAGAGAAGAATTCCTTCTAAAAGTCCAGAAATATGAATATAAATGGTCCATATCAAAAACAATATATATATACACTACCGGTCAAAAGTTTGGGCTCAGTTCGATTGTTTAATATTTTGGAAGGAAGTCTCTAATGATCTTCAAGGCTGCATTTAGTTGATTAAAAATACAGTTAAAACAGTAATATTGTGAAATATTATTTCGATTTAAAATAACTGTTTTCTACATATATGTAATTTATTCCTGTTATGTCAAACCTGAATTTTCAGCATCATTACTCCAGTCTTCAGTACCACATGATCCTTCAGAAATCATTCTAGTATGTTGATTTGGTGCTCAAAAATAATTTTGCATTGCTATAAATGTTGAAACTAGTTGTACTGCTTAATATTTTTATGGAAACTATGATACATTTGATGCAACTGAGATACAAGTATTGTTAAAATTAATGGAAGTATAATTTTGTTTAATCTTACTGACCCTTACTAACATTTAGATCAGCACTTCAACATCCAGAATGTAATGTCCAGAAAAAACATCCTGCATTTATAGCAACTGTACCTTGTTATACATCCAATTCTGACAGATTATGTCTAGAGTCAAAGGGGATAGGGTTATATGAGGGGCGCATCCTTTAAATCATCTCAGTGTTGTCAACAGACCCACAGTGTCAACTGGTTGCTCATCTGAGCTCTGGAGAAAAACACACTTTATCACCAACAGAAATCTGTAACTCTTAACTGGCAGTTCATTACTATAATCCACTTTAAGCCCCTGCTCTTTACGGCTGATAAGAAACACCTCTTGCATGAGCTGTACGCTGATCGTTTCCACCAGAGCTATAAGCCATCACGCTGAGATGGACATAAAACATCCATCATAACCTGTGGCATGTCAATCACATCTTTGGGTCAGGATGTGCAAGTATGTCAAAGCTCTGATGTTCATCTCAGGCTTTTAGAGAACCATAAGGATTTTTAAGGGTGTGAGTTTAGTGATGGGATGTAGAGAAAAAAAAAAGAAGATAAAAAAACATATCTAAATCTAAAAGGTAGGCCTTTTATATGTTCATGTAGGCCTGTGTGGAATAGAGTGCCTTAAGACATGTTGACATCAAGGCTTATGAGGCTAAAACATCATTTCACAAGTTTTCACCACAAAACTATTCACACCATATTTGACACCAAGTCATTCTCTTTAAAATGTTCAGACATCTGAATTAATCATTTGGTATCCAATTAAAAAATAAAAGTCAATGTAGACTTAAGAAAAAATATATAATAAAAAAAAAATTATTATTATTATTAAATATTAACATAGAATTCAAAAAAGCACTAAAATACAATAAAAATAAAATACAAAATGTAGACGAAATAAATTAAATAAATAACAATAAAAATAATAATAAGTAAAATAATAATCATAATAAAATAAATATCAACAGACTCCAATAAAGTGCTAAAATATAATAAATAATACGATAACAACAACAACAACAACAACAACAACAACAATAGACTCCAAAAACTAAAATAATAATAAATTACATTATAATAAAAAAATCAATGTAAACTAAAAAAAATTTATTAATAATAATAATAATAATAATAATAAATATCAAACTAGACTCCAAAAAGTACTAAAATATAATAATAATAATGAAGTATAATATAATAAGTATAATAATTCAGACTTGGAAAAGGGGAGTTTATATCTGTTATTTTAAACACAGGAAACTGAAAAAAACAAATGCACCTTACTCTTATCTTTTCTTACACTGACATGCTCTACTCATTTGTGAATGCATAATTAAAATTCTCATTAGTGACGGATAATAATTCACAAGCAGTGCTCTCAGACTGTGTATTATGGTTGCATGCAATAAAAATGTGTATCAAAAGATTGCTGGCATGTTCTTCATCCGTAAATGCTGTTTTTCCTGTGACATAAGCCTGCCAATAGAGTCCTGTGACTCTATCATCAACTGCTGCCATTTTGATTTGACTCTGGAACGAGTTATGACCCTTAACTCCAGAGTTTGACATTTTAAGGCCGTAATCGCAGTGCTTAATGTCAGAGCTGTGGATGCACCTGTCAGTGGAGAATGAATCAATAGCCTGAAGGTGACGGTCACATTTCTGAGCTGTCCTCCCTCTCCGGTTGAGACCGAGAGACCTTAGAAACGGAAGGGAATTTAGCCTACTTGAGGTCAGTATATTTTGTCTGTGAGGTTATTACTTTAATGTTTTGAGCTCAAGGGGCATTGGTTAACTAGTTGGACAAATAGAGCAAAAACTCATGAATTCCTTCATGCATTTAACAAGTCAAGTTGAGGTCAGCTCTCCTCAGCATTTAAGTGTCTGAATGCCAGTTGCCAGGTGCTTGGACGACATAAAAAGCAATATAGACTTTATTAATATACTGAATGGAACATAAAGGCTTCTCAAACTCCAGAACTGACATATAAAAGCAGGTTTTCTGGCTCTTCCTAGGCTCACATGCTTTGCTGTCAAGCTACCATTGCTCTCAGAGTGCTGGACTGCTTGTGAAGTACTCGGCCACATGAAAGAAACATAATTGCTATTGTCTGGAATGTAGAGCCGAATGATGAAAAGCAAAGCTTTCTCCATATTGTTTGATAATTAGCCCCCCTGTTCCGTGAGTGATTTGCATAGTGGTCACTTGACAAATAAAGGCAGTCCTGGAAGTGACAGTATATAAATGACTTGTTTTGCAGACAGCAGATGGTGGGTATCACAGGGAGCGGGAGAGATAGAGAGAATAGGAGCGAGAAAAGGAAGGGAGGGAGGGAGGAATGGGGTACATACGGCTACAAACACACTGCCTACCAGCTGCTGCTGTTGAATTGGAGTCATATCCACAAACACAATTAAGTCATTTTCAAAACTTCCACCAGTCAATAAAGAGTATTGTGTGGAAAATCAATAACATTGATTTACATCGTAATTGCTTGATGAATTCAATTTTAGTAGGTAACCAGAATATAAATAAATAATACTATTTCATGTCAAATATAGTGTTGTTAAATTAGAATCCTTAAAACTAAAACTAAACTTAAACATTGTTTTTGCTAATTGAAATAAAGCTACAAGAAAATATAAATATTATAAGAAAAACTTAAACTTGTTGCCTTGGCAGCTAACTAAAATAAGGTTACGTTAAAGCACTAAAATTAATAAAACTAAAACCAAAATAAAAATATTTGAAATAATACTAATAATTATATTAATAATAATAATACAAATGACAACAGCACATAACAATTACAAAAATTTAAAGGTAAATCTGCAAAAAATAGCTGATTCAAAATATTTATATATTATAATTGCATGCAAAAAAAGAGCTGTAGAAACAATTTTCACTCAGAATTTGCCAGTAAATTTCACAAACAGTTACAAAAAATGATGAGTAACATTAAATTAAACATGGCATTTTGAAATAGAAAAACTGAAATCGTATTTTCTTGTAAAATATACTCCAATAATCTCGGTTTTATTTACAACTTTTTTTTACTGTGTAAATACAAGTACTTTACACGTACTAAAATAATGCTTGTTTGTGCACCATTTATACTATGGACATTAATGATATATCATGTGGTTTATTGTGGGTAAGAGTACTACTATTTCTCTATATGATCAGATTTGCACATTTTTTCCCAGTGGATGATAAAACAAACTGGAAAAAAAAAATCCAAAGATTTATATTTTAAAGACGTAGGGGGAGCTTTTGACAGGAAGCAACCAGCTAGAAACCACAGAGAACACCCTAGCAACCACATAGCAACACACTGGCAATCACCCACAACATTTTGGCATGTGGTGGTGACTTTACATGGGCAAAAACCATTTACATTGTACATTTACATTGAAAATTTCATTGCAAATCTGTCTGATGCCTTATATTGGCACAGACATTATCAAATGTATCTTTAAGTAAAGTACTTATTTGTACCTAAAGTTTTACGGTTACTATTCAGGGCAGAAGATCCAAAGCACATGAGTAATCAGTTTGAGTTTCTCTTTCCCAGAGGACATATTTGCATGGCAAGATCTGAATGACACATACTGACAGTCAGATATTCAACTGAAACTGGGTTCATTCATGCTTGAAAGGCGGTTAATGAATGCTGATATTGCCAATCTTACGCCATAGTTTTTAAACCTGTTGTACCTTAAAAGAAAAGTTAACTGCAAATATATCAATTTAAAAACATCCCACACTATTTAGCTATATAATGTTAGCATAGACAGTAGTCCATCTAGTGGTGACATTTATAAAGCATTTTACCTTCTACTGACACAGTCCAATTACAAAAATGAAAAAGAAAAAGATGTTAGCCACCGAAAGCCTGTTGCCGTTGTCATGGCAACGTCTCCACGGCGACCTACCTCGTACAATGGGGGATCACTGGCGAGGCTGTCGAGGTTGACGGAGCCCTCGTAGCTCAGGTAGTGAAAGACGTTGAGGTCGCGTGCCGCCTCGGGCCCACGTTGCTTGTAGCCAAAAATAAGGTCAATCCACTGGTGCAGCTGACACGACACAAACTCGCTTTCCAGGGCCTGTCAAAGAAAGCGGGGCAATTAGAGGTGAAAGGTACACATACACAACATGAACGCAAACACACACAGGCGTACAGATGCGAACACACATGCACAGATAAACATACACTCGGGGCGATGCTTCTCGATTTAGAAGACTGCAATAGCTTGAGATCGTCATAAGAGTCCGAAATGTAAATAAAAAACTTTTTAACATTTTTCATTCAATAAAATATGATAGACACACCCCTTGACACTGAAATTTAACTAATCCAACAATATACAGCACAGAGACCCTAAAAGTATTTGGACACTTAAAAATTTAAATAAAATATATATACAATAACAATAAAGTACTGATCAAAAGTGAGGTGTCTGTACTTTTTCTAATGTTTCTGAAAAGAGTTTCTTATGCTTACCAAGGCTGCATTTATTTGATCAAAAATACAGTAAAAAGAGTAATATTGTGAAGTATTATTACAATTTAAAAGAATGTTTCTTGTTATTATAAATGTTGAAAACAATTTTGCTGAATGATATTTTCATGGAAAAATTAATGATTATTTTTCAGGATTCTTTGATGAAGAGAAAGTTCAAAAGAACAGCATTTATTGGAAAAATAAATATTTTGTGACATAAAGGTCTTTGCTCTCACTTTTGACCAATTTAAAGTGTCCTTGCTGAATAAAATGATTAATTTCTTAATGAATACAAAATATTAGTATATTATATTCATTTATTAGTATAGTTATTATTTTATTAGTATTTATTAGTATTAGTAGGCTTATATTACATTCATATATTAATTTTGTTGTGTTTTTTGTCATTTTTATTATTTGAATATGTCCATATAGTTTTTTATAAATTTTTAATAGTTATTTCATATTTAATAGTTAATAGTAATAAGTTTATATTTTATATGTAATAGCTAATAGTAATAAGTTTTTTTATATAAAAAGTGTATACTTTTTGTTATATATTTTTGTATGTTATTTATATATATTTTATATTATACCTTCATTTTATTTCAAGTAACGAAATAATTTTTTTCTTATGGTTTCAGCTTAGTTTTAGTTAACCATTGTTTTGGAAAAAAATATAGAAATGCTCACTGTAGGTGATATATATATATATATATATATATATATATACACACATATATACTGTATACACACACACACACACATTTACACACACAGAGCATTTCCTCTATAGTTTCTTCAAAACAATTCTATTCCAATACATGCCTGAATACTGCTGTTAATGCTTAAAGATGCATAGAAGTGCTTTATTATAGGTATCAAAAACTGTCATACTGAGATAACAAAGGGGGGGGGGGATACACACTTTTTTCCCTCTCACACACAAACACACCCAGGGCACTGCTGTTGGAATTTACACACTCACACTCACATCAGAAATAATAGCTATTACCAACAGAGCAAGCCGGGGAGCGCAGGGGCTGAGTTCCCCCCAGGGCATGTCATTACAATCGAAAGTGACACATGCAAAGATGGGAACACTAAGTGAAAGAAAGAGAGGAAGAAATGGCAGGAGGGGAATGGAGAGAGAGAGGAAGGGAGCACAAAGACAAGGAGAGAAAGAGGGGATTAAATGAGACAGAGAGAAAGAGCAGCAGAGAGAGAAAAATAAAGGACAAGATCTAAGGACAAAATCGAGTCATAGCCTGTTTAAAAATGTATTTGCTATTCAACTAACCTAAAATACTACTAGTCATTGCAACAGACCAAAGAATTACATTACATTACATTAAAAACTAACCACAAAATGAAATTAATATTGACTGAAACTGGATATTTGTGTTGATGTTTCTGCATGTTCAGTGTATGAATTAAAGAGACCCAAATATAAAATTTCTTTCTGCTGTGGATCACAAAGGATGATATTTTTACAGAATGTCCTGCAAATATGGCAAGATAAATATTCAAACATGATTTGTCAATATGTCAAGACATGACTGACGTCAGTGAAATCAAATGAGATCAACCTAGTAAGATTTGAGAGCTACAACAGAAGTAATTTTTTCAGCAAATACTGACTTAAATTTCAATCTGTTCCTCATAACAATTTATCATATGACTTCAGAAGACTTGACATATAGCACACCGGATGTATGGAGTGGACCAATATTATGGTACTTTAATGTTGATTTTCTGGTCCCTATGTGAGAAGATTTATTAATATGCAATGAAATGAATAATTTATTTGGCTTGTGAATTATTTACATTAACTGTTTACATGAAAAAGTTAGCTAAAATGAATCCGAATTCTTATTCAGAACCAGTGACATTTTTAATGAACGATAGAATGAATGATTCTTCGGTTCTTTTTAGTAAATTAAAAACGGAATTGGAATTGTTAAAAGGAATAGAATTATGGAAAAAGGCACCAGGACTTTCTAATAAACTTATTTTTCTGTTCCATAGAAGAAATAATGTCAAATGGGTTCAGAAACGTAAATTATGACCACACTGGAGAAGCTTATTATGTTTTATTTACACCAGCTTTTGTAAAAAATTATGAAGACGCTGTATTTTGGGCCACAAAAATCTGAGTTTTACCAGAAAGAGGAAATCAAAATGTGAGAACTGAATGCATTTTGCCCCATTCAAGGCTCATGTAAAATAGTTTGATATATCTGAGGTGTTTTGACATCCTCAAGCCCTTTCTTAAGAAAATCTCGCTTTAACAGACAGCTACTTGTGTGATCTTTAGATATGTGCATGTGCATGTGTGAGTATGTGTGTCTCTATAACTGAAAGTGTTAAAACAAGAAAAAAAAATGAGGCTGGAGGAAAGGTCACCTCCACAAGACACACACACCCCAGCACTGTCACTGCATCTGAAAAGGTCAAGTGTGTTTCCTGTAGTGCACATACACACACATTTTCCTCAGGCAGCATGGGCCTCAACACACCCTTAATACTTTGATATGGCAGAAGTTGTGATACACAATCAGTAGCACATGCAGCATGGGCCACAACACATCCTTAATAGTTTGAAAAGGCAGAAGTGTTGATACACAATCATTAAATGCACAAACACGCAAATTACACATCTTGCAGCATATACAATTCCCATGTCTCCCTGCGGTTCTCTAATTTTTATGAGTATATGAGTAAGATAGGGCCATTATAAGAGGCAGAACACAATTTCGAGCCCACCACAGTCTACAGGGATTGGTGGACACACACACACATCCTGTCTGCTGCGAGCCAAATCATGATTGATGAAGCCAGCATTAGGGTAACATTATAAGGGACAGTGTCCGGGCCTGTCCTCCGTGACATCATTCAGGTCAGCGGTAGATTACATTAGTATCGAGCAGTGCACTACATTACGACCTTCACTGTGGAAAAGCAGCACGCAGAGGCCTGCTGAGGACCAGGATGCTGTTTCATTTGAACGAATGAGTGTTATCTCAAGGGAACAGACGGAAGGAAATGGATTACAGATTAAATACTGGACTAAGAATTTAAGATTGCAGATTCGATTCAGACATTACATCAGTTGATGTGATATAGTCAGCAGAGCAATATGACATTAGTAGGCCTACACGAATCAATGCATAATGCATAATTTTTTGATATGCAGTTTATTTGCATGAAGGTCTTAACATATATATTCAAAAATGAATCAGATTTCTGACTCAGATTTGCTTACACACACTCATTTACTTGAAATAAATTAATATTTTTATTCAGCAAGGATGCATTAAATTGATCAAAAGTGACAGTAAAGATATTTTGAATATTGAAAAAGATTTTTATTTCAAATAGATGTTGTTTTATTTTAATCAAAGTATCCTGGAAAAAAAAGTATCACAGTTTTCACAAAAATATAAAGCAGCACAACTGTTTTCAACATTGATAATAAGAAATGATTCTTGAGCACTAAATCAGCATATTAGAATGATTTCTGAAAGATCATGAGACACTGAAGACTGGAGTAATGGATTTACCATCACAGAAATAAATTACATTTTAAAGTATATTAAATATATAATATAACAGTTATTTTAAATTGTAATAATATTTCACAATATTACTGTATTTTTTTGATCAAACAAATGCAGCCTTTGTGAGAATGAAAGATTTAAGAGTTCTTTTTAGTAAATCATAAACATTTTTTAAAATGATTTCTTAAAAGTATCAACAGAATTGTTAATGGAACTGTTGAGGAAAAAGAACCATAAGAAGAAATCGGAACAAGAATCCCAGTCTGAATCGTTTCCCAATATTCCCAAAGCTAAACAGAAGTGAGAGAGTGATGGTTGGAAGAGGACAACTATTGTCTTGGGCTCTGAGATGAGAAAGGCTCACTAAGGTCCACTATGGTGTCTACAAAGTGTCTTTGTGAATAACAGAATCCTGTATGTGCAGATTCTGTTCAGGCCTAGACATTAGCCATTAGTGAGTTTGACTTACCATCCTGTTGATCCTTACAAAGTCCTCTGGTTTCTTTGCCCAGGCTGGTAGTTCTACATCACAAACAGGGACACCGTCATCCCTGTCACCCAGACAGTAGCCATTACTGTTCACAAACATCTCAGGCAGGTAGTAGAACTCAGGAATCAACTCCTATGAGGTGCAGAGGAAGAGGACAGGATCGAGAGAACAAGCAAGAGAAGCTCAAATCAAATCCAAACATTTCCAAAATGGATTTATTAATATTGTATAGGGATACAGGGAACAGGGGAGTTAAAAATGCACATGCAAAAATACCAATGCTTTCAACATTGCATGTTTTGTAGTTCAATTAATCAAAATGTTGGCAATGTTTCATGCGGCCATGGAAAGCGACCCCAGGAGACCAGTGAAGGACCATCAGAGTACATTTAAAAACACTCGAAGAGTGTGGGAATGCGGTAAACGCACAACGATGGGGGAGGGTGAAAATACAAAGGAAACGCGAGAGATGACAGAAAACTTTATTAATGTTTGAAGTGAGCTGATGGATGGATCTGCTGTATTTGTTGAAGTACGTGAAGCAGGTTTGGTTTTGTTGATGTTTGATTTTGGTTGAGTAGCCATGATTGGAAATGACAGAGGGAAGCATAATGCTTAAATTTAATAAACTTTAAAGATTTTTTTAAAATGATTACACTCATTAAATGGTGACAAATATGTTTTGATAAAAAAAAAAAAAACTGGACTGGAACGCCTAACATTTTCTTTTTAAAGGCGTCACAATGTCATTATGGATTATTACGGCCCATTTTAACCCCTAGTTGTGCTGTTAGAAGTTTAAATACACAAACACCGTAAAAGCTTTCATCGTTCTACTGATCTGAAGGCATTATTAATTTTTTGCTTAATTTTTGACACACTTCCCTGACCATGATAAGTCTCTTAAAGCTAAACATTCCCAATCCTTCTCTGTTCTCACTGCCCTATCAGTGCAAATTACCCATAATTCCCTGTGAGAGACACCTCTGTACATTGGGGCATGTGCACACGAGGAATGTGACCTCCTCCCCGTTTAGTGTCAGTCAAAAGCTCTTGCCTTTGAAGAACCTTTAAAACCTTTTAAAATCATTTAAGACCTCATTCTGCCTGCACACATCTGAAGCTGACAGGTTGAATGTTTTCTCCCCAATACTGCTGTTTTGGATTCAAGTTGCTGTTATACAGCGTCTGTTGAAAGGAGCTGTTTAACTAAGTCTCCTTGGTGAGTATAAGAGAGTTCTTTAAAGCACCATAAAACAGAGGACTTTCACATGCTGGGTCACAAGCAACAGTATGCCAACAATAAAACACAGCGTGCTTTTACTGTAGGGTCAGTATTTAAAAACACACTCTCTTTTATGACTGTTAAGCTCCAATATTTCAACAATCCTTCAGAATGTCAATTAATCCCAATTATTATCAATATTTATTATCATATCAATCCATTATGGTCAGTTTTACAGCAGTAATACTAATATTAGAAATTAATTTTGCTGTTCTAAAATGTAATAATTATAAAATGAAAAACTAGATTTACAAAACACAAGACGTCCAGAAGGGTCAGAAGGTATTTAAATATATAATGAATCAAATCTATAGCAAAAACATATCAATAACATCATCTTATTTCAGATGGATGGGAAATATAAAGTAACTTTAAAGTAGTTTTGCAGTGCGCTCAATATAGAAATAAGACATCTGTCACCTTAAGTTGCATTGAATCCAGTGTAGGCTCCACTTTTGATTATGAGCAATATAGTTTTGACATTTTGTGTGAATTTTAAACGTCAAGGAGATTCATTATCATCACACAACAACATATTCACAACTAAATCTTGACGGTACTATATTGACTCCAAAATTAAAGCCAAGTTTAAACTCGACCTCGAAGGCCAAGTCAAAATCGGACAGAGCTCCATCTCTACTCTCAGTGGAGGTTTGGTTTATAAACTTTGCAGACAGTTACTCAGTCGTGAACAGTTTGGGCTGCTAGCGTCGCAATCCACGTCCTCAGCCCGCTCCACTCGTGAGCCAATAATTCCTCTACAGCCTCACTACAGCCTCATAATGGGCTGACAAGTCCATCACACTCAGACTCTTCAGCTTTACACCGTTCGCCCTAATGACACCCTCCTGGAGAGCTGTCACCGGGCATGACTGCCTCATCCCACTCCTTCAGACAGAGCATCGCCAACAGATTATTGAGAAACTGGTGACTATTGGAGGGAAAGTAACTCTTTTGCTCTTAGCAGGAGGCCAGAGTGCTCTGCTGATCACTAGCTGGATGTTTTGACAATACTTAAAAGCATATTCTTATACCTTGACAATGATAAAACATCGTCAAATTGGCATGACATATCTAACTAAAATATCTATAGACAGATCTGTACATATACACACATTTATAACAGAAATAGATCAATGATACAGCATACTGACCTTTATAAGACAAGGCCAGTGCTGAGGCAGTAGTCTAAAAACACCAAATGGCCAGTGAACTTTGATTTGCTCTTTTAATGTTGTTATTTAGCTGTTGCCTGCTGCATGGGATCATTACAGAGAGTACTGTGGGTAATGAATAAGTTCAGGGTGAAGTGATGCAGATTGAACTGAAGGCCACTGCAACAGTACTAAAAAACACTAAGGGTAAAAAAGGAAAAAGTGTGTGTGTGTGTACACAAACACACATGCACACACATATACATATATAATACAGTCAGTTAATTAAGATTTTAATTTATATATATATATATAGAGTGTACAATTTAAAAAGTGATTAAAAAAATTCTCTGGAAAATGTTCCTTAAAACAATTAACTAAATATCTTAATGAAATTAAGTGAATATATTAAAAAATAAAGCAAAAAATGATGGCTCATCAGAGTTTTTATTTTTAGTGTGTGTGTGAAAGAGTTTAGTGAGTTGGATAGTTAGATTGTTAAAACCGAATATTAATACTTGATAATACAGTACAAAGGTCATAGTCATAAAAGTCATAGTCTTTTATGATGAAAATCATGCTGCTCATACATAATAAAAACCAACTCCTGCTCCACAAGAAAATACAAAAAAAAAAAAACCCTAACAGACTGGTCACCATTAAATATGTTTAACATTTTCCACACAGACACCGTAGTGGTTCCGAGAGGCCTGTATTTGCTAACATATCTAGAGTTTCCCTGTACAGCCGTTCACTGGCCGTGCATATCGCCTGCACCTCATGTTGTTGGATGTTGTTTCCCAGCCCGGGGTAGTAAAAAGCCCTGCCTTTACATAAAAGACTAAATTTTAAATAGCTTTTGTCATTAATGCTTTATTAATTGCCTGGGGCGAAGCTAACCCATCACCGAGTGTGCTGGAAAAGTATGACACTTTTAGGTCAGCTCCAGTGCGCTTGCTGAGCCATAGTGCGGGGCTGAAATGGAACGGAGGCAACGGGGAACAACCATTACGGTGATGAAGTGATGCCTCTCTGAAATATGTGCATGTTGAACGATGTTTTACTTTAAATGTGTATGAAGAAAAAAATGTTGATTTCACAAAAAAATGCACATATAAATGGAAAAAGGACAGTGTTGATGCAGCTTGGAAGCTCCAGGAACTAAATGTTGTTGCAAATCAAAACAATGCAATACCATTTGTTTTTTGGGAACTGGATGATACCAATATTGGTTGATTGATTGGACTGAAAAGAGACACATTTTTCGAAGAACTGTTTATTCAGTTCCTCACAGTTGCAGCAAGTAATGTTGCACCTATATCATCATAACAGTCAGGCACTAATGACTACTTTCTAAGCCTGTTTAGATATTACGATGTACAAAAACTTATATTTGATTACCTTCACATCTGCAGTATCACGCTGACAGTGCCTCCATGAGCGGGCGATGCCGGAGAATGTGCGGTTTGGGTGATCAAACTTGTTGCCGTTGGCGTTTAGGAAGAATGTGGTGAAAGGCTCCTGCAATTGAGCAGACGCAAAACAACACTGTCACTTTTATTGACCCAAATAAGCTCTCTTTCCTAATGTGTGAAAATAACCGTAGAGGTATCACATGATTCTGACTGCTAATTAGGCGCTTGTTTAGACATATCTGCTCCGTTTTGCAAAGCGCTAATGCTATTCAGTGGCCCAAACATCTTTAGAATAAAAAAGTAAATTCATCTACATTCATTTCTATGGTAATTGGAATCAATCTCGTGATGGAGTCCTTCTCCATTGCTCTGGGAAACGTTCCGTTTGCACAAACATCTCAATGTAGGGACTCATCTGTCAGATTATGAAGAGTTTGTGGAAGGTTTTTTTTGTCCTCTCATTTTCTGTAACAGTGCCCGAGGCGGAGTTAATTATATGGCCTGTTGGCTGAGGAGCTCAGCTCTGGCTCTAATTGGCATATTCAGGGTCATCAGTCTGGGCTGGCAGTACGAGGAGTTGACATGGAGATGCTGGATCAGCCAGAGGAAAAGATGATGGTGTCTACAGTCTCAGTCAAGCCCGGTGTGAGAGCTGCCAAGGTTAACCTCCCAAATCATCATCACCAACACAACGGCCTGCCTCGGAAGAGCCAATTACTAAGTTTTCATTATGTGTTTTAATTTTTTCTCGCAAGATGGATAGACAGATTCCTCATTAAAAGAGGTGTGATTATACAACAGTCTTTTAAAATTAATAAAACAAGCTTTAATGCCTTTTCAATCAAATTACATGCAAAAATTGCTCTGAAAACAAACTACACTTGGTTTAGACTGCATTCATCTTAAAATCTGATGCAAAAACAAGTATGCAGATCTCATCAAAACACTCCGCATGACTGATTTGAGCTCTGGTATAAAATGTTTATACAGTGAAAAAATTTTATTATGTAACAAAACAACAGTAGACTAGTAAAACATAGTCATATGATGTAACAAATGTGGAAAAACTGAAAGCATCAGGAGATACTCAAACCCAATTTCCTCTCAACCTTAGGAACAACTTCATTTTCTCTGCAAAAATCCAGGTGTTTTTTTTTTTTTTTACCAGTCCATTCGTCCCAGATCAGCACTTGGAGACCTAGGGCAAGCGAGGACGTTAGCAGGAGACAATGATGGACATGTTTCCCAGCACTCCGCGTTCTGTCTGTGAGGCATAAAGCTGTCACGTACCAGCCAGTGAATCACTACGCAAAGGTTTTTGACTTCTTTTTCACATATGCCTGTTTACCAGCCTGTGAAATCCACTCACCGGCTCTCTGTAGCGGAACATCAAGCGTCCCAGATCAGCACTTGGAGACCTAGGGCAAGCGAGGACGTTAGCAGGAGACAATGATGGACATGTTTCCCAGCACTCCGCGTTCTGTCTGTGAGGCATAAAGCTGTCACGTACCAGCCAGTGAATCACTACGCAAAGGTTTTTGACTTCTTTTTCACATATGCCTGTTTACCAGCCTGTGAAATCCACTCACCGGCTCTCTGTAGCGGAACATCAAGCTCGCGGATTGAGATGTAAGGATTGATTCACATGCGCGGTGAAAGGATGCGCTAACGTGTGCTTTGACTGACGGTGATTTGATCCACTAACTGGGTTCGGAGATATCGAATTGGAATGTTTTATGTATACACAGACCCTTGACAGCATCATTTCCAAAGTACAACCATGATACATTTTGAAGAATATTACAGTTTTGCATAGATTTTGCATGGTATCACGTAAATATGAAAGATTTCATGTAATACAAATCTTCAATACAAAGGGGTATTTGCATAGTAATCATTGGAATATTCATGAAGGGGTGACGTAATTACACTTCCTCTAGTGGAAAACTGACTTGCGTGATATGATTTACCATTCATAGAAGCCATAATAAGAGCCAGAAACAGCTCAGCTCGGTTAACTATCCAGTAAAACTAGGTACTTCCCAGATGTTGAAGGTATCAAATTCCTTGCATCCATCCAATCAACAAGACTTACGATTCGGACAAGCCAGTGGAGGGTGGAGGCTGCAGTGGAATAGTGGGTTGTGTAGTGGCAGGGTGGAGTTTCCTCATCCCATGATTCATATCGATCGGCGTAGAATACAGCACGCTTTGGGTTCAGCGCTCCGATTGGCTGAGGAAACACACGGATGGAAAAAAATCAGTTTATCCATCTTGACATGCATTTAACAGGACAACATTGATTTTTATTCTGTGCAGTCATTTAAGCAATATTAAGCACATTTTCATTTTTCAAAATCTACGGATTGATTTTAATTGCATTATAAGTGCACAAGAATGACAAGAAACCATTCCACACAAAGACAGAAGCCATGTTGTTCTCATTCCGTGCACTTTCTATATACGAACGATCACATAAAAAAGACTTATAGCACACATTACATCTGTGGAGCTGAGAGCATTGCGTGCATTGGTGTGTGCATGTGTGTATCTTCATGAATGTTTGATGGAGAAGGCTAAGCAAAACTAGTTTTTTTTTCGTGAGGTTTGTATGTCACGCAGTATTACTATGCCACATAATCTTAGTTTGAGGTACTCTTAGTCTGGGCCTGCTGGTGCACCGAATTTAGAAATGTAGGACATATAAACAAGTGCACATAAGTAAACAACATACAGTAAACTTGAATGTTTCAGCATTGTATGCCAGATCTTTTATGTATTATTATTATGCTCATTTGTGTTTTTTTAAGTTTATTCCATGGTACAAAAGGGGAAAAATGAAGAATTGCACTTTTTTTTATGTAAGATTGGTGAACAAATCATTCAGATTGGTTTTGCTAACTGATTTATTGAAAAGATCAAGCTCAAAAAAATGATTCGTTAACAAATCTAACATTATTATTTCTCTTATAAACACTCAAAATTTTCAATGAATAACTTATACAAATATTTAATAAAAAAATACTTCATATAAGTACTAATATTTACAGACAGAAGACGGTTTCTTGTTCGCTTGTAAAAATCCATCTATATAGGAGTTATCTGCCCGCATGTCTGTGTTCCTATGCGTTTATGTGTGTGTAAGGCAATCTGAAAGGTCTCAGCTAAAGACAGCGAGTAATCTAGCCTGGCTTAACCCTGTCTGACCTGATTTACACCCTGTACATCCACACTGCTCTGCCTTGACCATCCTTCTGCTGTTAAACCACTCTAGAAAATCCTGCACAATGTCTAGAGTAAACACTCATACTGGCATTCAGGGCCCAGGGATTCTCTCTCCCTCTCTTTCAAACACATACGGATGTTGATAAACCGGTCATCATACAACATAAACAATTTGTAACAGTCTCTCTTCTCCAAATCCAGTACTGGCTGAAAGTCAAACTTAGACAGTGGATGTCTCCAACTACATCATAAGCACTATTCGGACTGTAATAGTTTGTCAGAGTAACATCTGTAAAAGAACATCTGCATGGCTCCCCATGATAAAAACAACTTCACATTTGCTCATTGCATGTAAACACATGAAATATCAGCCCTAAAGCAGTTAGCAGAAGTCCTATATATGTATATATATATATATATATATATATATATATATA
>NW_015538055.1:2219105-2226123 GCF_001515605.1 Sinocyclocheilus anshuiensis
GCAAGTTTTTTGGGCAGTGTAGAGTAGTGCTTGTTGTTTGTCATTTCTCCGATCCCAAATGCAGACATGGTTTTATGTTTACGCGGCGAGATGCAACGCAGTGCGTTAAAAGACAGTATAAGTCATTATAATCAGTAATTATGTCCCCACTGGATGCAACAAATGCCTCGTTTATAATGGGTTTTAATGTTTTTGTCTCGATATGGGACAATATTTTGTCCCATATTGTGATGCCTGACAGGGCATCACAATATGGTAAGGGGCGTAACATTTCCGTCACACGCTTGAGGTATTCAGCCAATCACAATGCACTGGATAGCTGGCCAATCAGAGCACACCTCGCTTTTCAGACCGATGAGCTTTGTAAAAATCGACGCGTTTCAGAAAGGCGGGGCATAGAGGAGAAACAATAATGTACAGTATGTGGAAAATAATGTGTTTTTTTAACCTTAAACCGCATAAACACATTTCATTACACCAAATACACAAAATAATGTTCTTTTTAGCAGCATCATATGACCCCTTTAAAATAGCTCATGAAGGCCAATCGAGCTTTTCAGACACCCATTATTTAAAAAAAAAAAAGCAGTCATCACTCAATTAAGAAACTTTTAGATTGGAACAAATTGACCTCTATAGCTTTTCAATCAACGGGCGACGCAGGTACTTGGGCAGTCAATATTAATGTGTTATTGACAAGGAGGACAGCACTGGCCCTAGAGGGAGATCAATACTCCCCGAGATCTCGAGTGTGAGCGTGGGAGAGCGTTTGGTTGTTTAGAGCAGTGTGGGAAATTTGTCTAGACTCAAAGCATGGCATAAATAACAGAGCAATGTCATAACAAATAGCTCTAAGAGCTGAGATATATCTGGCATTTTCGAATAGAAAGGAAACAACACTACACGGTTTAATGCAGAGGATAATGGACCACAAACAAATTCATCATTTGCTGTTTTTCCCAGAAAGATCTGAGCCTACTTGGATCATGCTTTGGCAAAGTAACTTCAAAACCGTTCCTCAACCTTGCTGCCTTTCATTCCCTTCCTTTTTAATGACCATCCACACCGATGTTAGCACGGTTGGGCCGAATGAAAGAGAAGTTTATGGAGATCTGCTGAGATTTATGAGCTGATAATGACCTGCCATGTGACGTCTAGGGCTGACCATGATTGGGTGAGCAGCCACAGGAAGTCTAGCACACTGTAAAAACCTTCTGAGTGGGACCGGCTCTGGCTGCAAGATGAGTCCATCTCATAGCAGCAAAAAGACCCATTTAACCGGGGCAATATTGTGCTTCGCATGACATGGAGTGTTTGCCCAGTTCAGCACAGCAGCTTTGGAACAGACAGGCAACATAAATGTTTTCCAGCTCTGTCAAAAAGCACCAAAACTGTCCGTCTTTGTTTTCAGTAGTGTAGATACTATAGTCATTTTAAAACTTCACTATGATGATTTCTGGAGGAGCTAATGCTCCAAAAGAGAATAAAAGCTATGCTAAAGGAGTTTACAAACCAAAATTCCCATTCAGTTTTCACATCTATGCTAACCGCACTAGCCATCTAGCAATTTACTATTTCCTATTCAATGTTCAATGACATGCTCAGTGCACTTAACAGGGTGAACAAAGAACCATGTAATTGTCTTATGCAAGACCCTGTAGGGAATCGGTCTGAAATAAAAAACAGGGCTTGGTGCAAATTTAAGGCTTTCCAGACTCCCGTTCCCCAAGCTATCTGGAGAAACACCCCGCAACAGATGCTAATAGTGAGAGCAGGGCAGCCGATAAAGAATTCAACCCCCCCAAATCTAGAGTCCTGTCAAAGAAAAAAAACTCACAGGACTGCAAAGAGAATTCTGGATCTTGGCAAAACAGTCCAACATATTTAAAGCATGTGATAAAAACATCAAAAAAAAAATTTTCATAGAAAAATGTACCAGACGGTGTAATATTTCACACACTTTTATTAAAAAAAAAATACAGTAATACTAATAGTAATGCTATAATAATATATTCATATTTATAATATAAATATATTTATTTATCATTCAGTCATCACCATGTTTTTTTTTCTTTTAGCGTAGAATATACGAAATAGCAACTAATTAACTCGATGGCTATGTGATATCTGAAAATTTGTTTAGAAGTTCATTTTTATTCATTAACTATAATTAGGATGCATACATCTGTGGGCACAAAATAAAGGTCGCCAAAGTATATGTCACATCACACATATTAGTTAAGCATTTAATGAAGAATATGAGCACCTCCCTTGTGACTTAATTAAATGAAACCCTCAGAGACACCTGTGTAGGGACAATATCTGTTCAATAAGCTAATTAGCTGCAAATTAAACAGCTATTTGCCGTATAAGAGACAATAAGATTTAAGATGCCACAAAAAAAGCATTAAGTATCTATTTGTTCACTCTCTATAAAAGAAAAGCATTTGACTTGGGGTTAAGCTATATATAACGGCTATCATACTTTTTAAAAGAAGATGCAAAGATTTATTCTACTAATGAGCAGGAACGATATAAATGCAGGCTTTGAGTCTAACATTACTCTGTAAATTTAAGATAATCGCACTGGATGTGTATGTCATTTTGTCTTTACGAATGCAACTGCTGCCTGTGCTTATGGAAATTAAAACAAGTACCATGAGACAATTTATAAATATGCTGTCATTATAGTTTACCCACACTCTAATCATGTAGCTACAGCAGTATGGGCAGCAGCTAAAATGAACTTTGTCAAAAAGTCTTCTGGTATAAAATAGCAAAAAACTGCTTCTGACAGGTCTGCTTTGTGGAGCTCAAATGACAGCAATGTAATGACAGCTAACCACAAAACAACATTTAAAACAAGTCCTCCTTTACCTCATTTTGCTGCATATAAACTACAGCCTCAAGAACAATTATCATTAAGTGGGCTACTCTCTCATGTTCAAAAGATAAGCCAGTCATTTATCCATAGCATCACGCCAGAGTGCCGTCATTTGGTGCAATCTGCACTACCCCCCCGGAGACACTCCTTCTGTATTTCATATATCAGAGAAAATTGAATTAAGGATGTGTGTGCCGGCAGTGTGCTGTCAGGAGGAGTAGCACTTGTTTTCACTAGCCTCGTCAGCCTGCGAGAGCACAATGTGCAGCTTCGGTCTAATGCAATCAAGCTCCTGCAAGTCAAAACAAAGCAGATGCGGCTCTGAAAAAGACTTGCAGAGCACCAAGGAAGTGGATGAGGATGGTGGCAGAGAGGAGAAAAAACAGATATGGCATCTCTGAAAGTAAATGCAGCAGGGTCTTTAGCAAGCCTGCTCGGCGTTACCCATAATGCACTTCTTGCACTTCTTCACTGCACTTGTGGTGAGCTGGTAAACAGCCGGAAGTCTAAAAGAGGTTGGGTGTAAGAAAAAGTCTTTTCCAATGCCTTTTGATTTTAAGTTTCAACATAAAGGACTACAAATGTAATTATATAAATGTTTAAAATGTAATAAAAAAGTACAAATAAATAAATAAAAAACACTTAAAAAAACAAAACAAACAAATTAAACATTTAGAGAGAGAGAACTGGCGACCTAATGTATAACTGAATTTCTATATTTATGTAAAAATTATACATTTATGTAAAAGTTATGTAAAAATGATAAATAACTCATGCTCATTTTTTGACTGATACATGGAAATTCCCTAAAGTGCAAGAAAAAGTCTCCTTCAATGCTTTTTATTTTAATTTCCAACATAAAGGAATAAAAATGTAATTAGAAAAATGATTAAAATGTAACAAAAAGGAAATAAATAAAGAGTAACATATTTAAAGATAGTAGCAATTAATAAATAAATATAACACTTTCAATAAATTAATTAATAAACAAACGATATGCATTAAATAAATTAATCCATAAATGTAGAGAGAGAGAGAGAGAGAGAGAACCGGCAACCCAATCTATAACAGAACTTCTATATTTACATATTACAAGTTCTAATGTGTAAAAATTACAATCAAATCATGAGAAATATTTGACTGATACATGGGGATTCATATTTGGTGAGATAATTGTGTGAATGCAAGTCCAGTCAACTATAATTATGTTCGCTTGAACAATTGGACATTCATAACAAGAGATTTGCACAACTCAGGTAATTATGTTTGCTGTCAGTTCTCCGCACTACCTCACTAGCCCACTCGAAAAGATCAGTTAGAGACACTTCATCTAATTTCCTGTCAAAGCTGCACAAAAGAAGTGGAATAACGCGGTATCGCAGCAGAGAGTTGGTGCGGGTCCAGCGTATGAGGGCTTCGCATTAGCACGCACCAATTAATAGCTGCGAGCGAGACGGCTTCCCTTTTCTATCAGCCACCTGTCTGTCAAAAAGGAAATAATCATTAGATTCTAATAAATCTGTCCGCCATGTCAATGTAGCTGCAATGCAAAAATGTGCAAGTCTTAGCCCCGGGGTGCCCAGAGACCTGTTTTTCGTTATTCGCTGTACAGTTGAATGCACACACTATTGGTGGAATAACTTCAGGTGTGTATTGTAGGTGGGGTTGAGAGGGGAATTATGGTACATATCAAGCGGGATATTTCAGCAGTTCTCCACAATGCTGCCAATCAAGACAGCGCTGCAGGGCATTCTCAGCAGTATGACTGACAGCTGTTTCCTGCCGGACAGGTCACGTGAGCACGGCTCACGGAACGGCGGTGCATGGTTTGCGTGTCTGGGACTCTGGGAGTTGTGTGAGAATGGCAGGTGAGAATTTGAGGTTGTGTTCAGAAGAACTGGCAGCCCAACTTATATGTTTTCCAAGACATGTTTGTAATGCGAGACGGCTATATTTGCTTTTTGGGTTTATTGAGGACATATACACATAGTAAAGGCTGACTATTTGTTTTGCCTTCAATAAACCCAAATTTGTGTGTACGTACATTAGTGTACAAAATTGAGATTTTTGCGAGAATTTTGCGAATTTTGAAAGTTAAATTGGGAATGCCTTTTAAATTCCAATTTAATTCTTTAAATTTTATTTAAATTTCAATTGATGCAGCAAACAGGATGCAGAATTTGAATTTAAATGTAAGGAAGTGGAATTAAATTTAGAAATGTATATTATAAGAAATGTATACAGTATATCTTTTTTTTACAAAAAACAAACACAAATTGGATTGATAAAGCCTTGTTTGAAGCTTGACGTGAAGATTGTTAGACAGAACATTAGACAAAATGACCGACAAACAGAACGATGTATAAAGCCATGTTTGAACCTTGAAGTACAGTGCCTTGCAAAAGTATTCATACCCCCTCAATTTTTTTTTTTTTTTTTTCATTGCATCATATAATAATTGCTGTTAATTAATTATTACGTTAATTATTACGTTAATTACGTATTAATAATTAATTGTTAGTTAATTATTATTATCTGTTTTATTACGTCTTAAATTGATTTTTCCGTACTGCTGGTTCGTCTGGTCAGAGGAGAACTGGCCCCCCGACTGAGCCTGGTTTCTCCCAAGGTTTTTTCTCCAATCTGTCACCGATGGAGTTTTGGTTCCTTGCCGCTGTCGCCTCTGGCTTGCTTAGTTGGGGACACTTAATTTCCAGCAATATCGTCGACTTGATTGCACAGACACTAATTAAACTGAACTGAGCTGGATGATGACATCACTGAATTCAAAGATGAACTGCCTTTAACTGAAATTTGAGTGTTTACTATTGTCATTTTGCCTTATTGACACAATATTTTCCTAATTAATGCTGTTCAGTTGCTTTGACACAATCTGTATTGTTAAAAGCGCTATATAAATAAAGGTGACTTGACTTGACACGCTTTCAGTCTCTGTCTCATGTAAATCTCACGCCATGCTTGTGTTATGACAAACACTAAGTTAAGTCATATAAATATATTTTTATGAATTTATATCGTCTGCAGAAAGCGTAGGACCATAAAATGTTCATCCAATCAAATTGTTCGGCCCGAACATTACGATAGGCTGTCCAGCCTGCCTGTCAAATATGTATTTGCATACCTCTGCGCACCCTGTTTGCGCAGACATGACGTCATCAGCGCGTTCCAGCGAGAATGAAAATGCGCTGTTATTGTAATATTATGCGCTTTGTACTGTAATGTTTTCTCACTGGTGAATGAGGCATGAGGTAATCTGAAAGTGTTGCATTCATTTCTCCAACAGTATGGTCTCTCATCGTATCACAAGTTAGTCTCTGGTCTGTCGGAGCACGTTTGTGTGTTTTGAGGGAGGCGTGGCTTTGCAGAGGGATTATGCAGCGAGGGTGGAAAGAATAAAATGTAGCATCCCATTGGGTGACAATCATATAAACATTCATCGCGCTAGATAGAGTCAGTTTGCTGACAATTCTGGAATTTCGGTCAAATACATGCTTATTTCACTGTTTATAACATATAGAATATGCTTCAAATGATCGTTCATATACAGTATGTGACCCTGGACCACAAAACCAGTCATTGTGAAATTGAGATTTATACATCTTCTGAAAGCTCTACATTGATGTATGGTTTGTTAGGATAGGACAATATTTGGCTGAGATACAACTATTTTAAAATCTGGAATCTGAGGGTGCAAAAAAATCCATTTGGGGTGTGTGAAACAGCCCGGTTTAAATACTCAGGACACCATCAAACTTGGCTTTTTGTGTCTAGCTTTTAGCTTTTCGCTTTTAGTCATGCTTTTTAGTTATAGGCTTTTTGTGTTTAGCTTTTAGCTTTTCGCTTTTAGTCATGCTTTTCAGTCATCACTTCTTAGCGCTTTTTGAGCGTGCTCTGGCTTACACGCCAGCTCCTCCAAAACCATGAGGAGAAACGCCACCTAGTCTCGTCACACTTTACTTCTATTTCTTTACTTAAGTTTCTTTTCTTTTCCGTTGAGAGTTTCGTGTTCTGAGTTAAGTTGCCTAACGCCGTGTCTCCGAGTCCGACCTCAAGTGCCGTCTAAAACTTCAACCAGCTCACAACTCCGCGTCGTCAGCCAACGCCCAACCACTG
>NW_015538055.1:2226155-2231499 GCF_001515605.1 Sinocyclocheilus anshuiensis
CAATTCTGTTTTTGCTTTGTCAGTATGGTGTATGAAGTGTAGAGTGATGTGGAAAAAAAGTAATTTAAAGCAGTTTGACATAAGGCAGCAACATAACAAAACGTGAAAAAAAATACTGAATACTTTTGCAAGGCACTGTAGAGATTGATAAACAAAACAATAGATAAAATGATAGAAAGATAGAATGATGCATAAAGCTCAGTTTGAACCTTGACATAGAGATAATTACTGTATATAAAACAATAGACAGAAAGAATAAAAGACAGAACAACAGATGGACAGGAAGACAGAGACAGACAGCCAGCTAGCCAGCTAGCCAGATAGATAGATAGATGGATAGATGCATAGACCAGCTAGCCAGATAGATGGATAGATGGATGGATGGATGGATGGATAGATGGGTGGATGGATGGATGGATGGATGGATGGATAGAACAACAGACAGATAGAATGATGGATAAAGCTTAATTTGAACCTGGACATAAACATTGATAGATAAAACAACAGACAGAAAAAACAAAAGATAAAACTACAGATAGATAGAATGAGAGATAGAACGATAGATATAGACAATAACGGACAGATAAAAAGACAGATAGACCGATCAATAGAATGATGTAATTCCAGTTCAAATTCTAATTGAACTTCCTCTAGGATGTGGCCAATTCAAATTAAATTCACACTCGTTAATTTAAAGGAAACCAATTCTTCAGTTCCGATTTTTGCCCAGCCCTGCTAGCTGCTCATCTGTAGCATGGATGAACACACATTTTGATAACATTGGTGGAACCGAACAAAGCATATTCACCACAAAGCCAAAAAAGCTGCCTACACTCTTAAAAATAAAGGTGCTTCAAAAGGTTCTTCAAGCGATGCCATAGAAGAACCATTCAGTCAAAGGTTCTTTAAAGAACCATCTCTTTCTTACCTTTTTGTAATCTGAAGAACCTTATTTCGCCACAAAGAACCTTTTGTGAAACAGAAAGGTTCTTCAGATGTTAAAGGTTCTTTATGGAACCATTTAGACAAAAATGTTCTTCTATGGCATCGTGAAGCACCTTTATTTTTAAGAGTGTACCTCATTATCTACAATAACACACACTCCCCTCCTACGCACATTCACCCCGGAGGCTGCACACCCCTCCATACATTATTGAACAAAGACAGGGGTCTTCACAGCAAGGGACTCAGGAGGGAGGTTAATGCCCCCGTTTTTGTTTCAGCAGTGCTGAACCTTCAGAGGTTAGAGCCCCAAGTCGGCCAAGGACATGCGTCAGGACGGCCGCAGACCTGTGAACTCCTGCTAATGAAGGCAGCTCAAGCTGGTAAACAGCACAGGGTGCATGTCACAAGCATACATTACAATACATCACTGTCTTCCTCAGGCCAGGGGGCTTCCTCTGCCCACCTGGTGCCACACTGACATGTTCAGGCATTACAGTGCTGTAGGAAGAGAGATTTTAAACAGATATTACCGATGCTGAATGCAGAAAGGGTAAGAATTATAGCTAAGGTTAAATATAGTCTTGCACAGCCAACAGCATTAGATCTTTTCCACAAACTTATTCCGACCAAGAACCGGCCACTTAAACAGTCTCCACAAATGGCTGTTGAGAAAACAGCAAAACAATAGCGGAATAGTCTTCTAGTCTGCAGTTTTAGAAATTATTTAGAAATGAGGATAAGAGTGGGTGTGGAGGAGAGAGAGTTATATAGAGAAAGATACGCTCAGACAGGAATGTGGTTGTTTTCAGGTCAGTGAGCTTGTGAGATGTAAACGTAAGCAAATGAGTGCATGAGAAAAAGAGAATGTGACAATCTGACGAGTATATAGAGTAGCTGGAGAGGAAAAGTGGAGATAGAAATGCAAATGATTTACCTCTAAAGCATACAAACCTAAAACCATGAACTCTGCAAGTGTATCTGTATCTAACACTATCTGATTCAAGATACTGAGAGAAAATACCCAAGAGAAAACACTGACCATCCTAAATATTCATTGGTCAAAGACGAAAAGGGATTTTCAAGCATCAAAACCAAAGTTTAATCATTTTTTTTCTCCCTGTAAATTAAAATGTCCTGATTAATTGTAATTTTTTTTTTCGATTGCAGAGCCGATCCTCCCTATACACAAAATACGCAAGCTGCATAGGGCCCCCAAACACCAGGGGGCCCCCTTGCTCTCAAACATGATTTAATTTTAGTTTCGTTTTTGAATTTGGCCAGTGGTTATGAAAACATGAATGATCATTTCTTTTAATGCGGTGCGCTGTCACCCTTTCTAAGTAAAAATCAGTCAAATCATGTAATGTGAATGTCGTACAGTCTTGCTCGAGACTAAAAAAACTAGTTGAAAGCGTACCGAGCCGCGGAAGATACACTGTTTTTCAAGTGCTTTCCGCGAGTGCGATTCGAGACGGAGTGAAACACGGACCTATGCGTTTCATTCATTTGTTCATAACCACTCATACCCCACTCCAGCCCCCCCCACCACCACCGACACAGTTTTGCATAGGGCCCCCAGAAGTCTAGGATCGCCACTGGTTGATTGGTTGACAGAGAATCATCACTTGCGCGTGCTACAAGGGGAATGATAACACAAGGGGAATAGTGTCTCCATCACTCATTCCGCCATGCTGCTCATGCAGAGTGCGCAAACACAAAAAATATAAGTGTATTTTAGAATTGTATATTTTCACACATATACACACAGACAATGTCACGTTTTCTTCTTCATGCGAGAATGATGTCGATTGCTACTTTCCTGCATACACCACGCCTATCAAGTAAAGGTAATGTTGGCGGTGGAAACACAAGCCGGATCAGGGTGTACTGTCCCGAATCGTACTGTACTGTACTGTACCGCTCGGTGGAAAAAGGCTTTACATGAATGTATGTATTACACTGAATGACAATGGAACATTATTTCACCCATATTTTGAAGTTTTTTCACAAAGGTTATTTAAAACATTACAGAGTAGACAATTTACTTGCATGTAGGCTTTCTGTGTATATAAATCCCTTTTATAAATTTGATTTGATGCGGACACCAAAATGGAATGTTTAAACTTTGACCCTCATGCTGAAATCAATAATGATATTTTTAACGTTAACGATAGATAGAACGATAGAGAAACCAATAGAACGACAGATAGAACGATAGATAGAATGTTAGATAGAACGATAGATAGAATGTTAGATAGAACGATAGAATGTTAGAACGATAGATAGAATGATAGAATGTTAGATAGAACGATAGATAGAATGTTAGATAGAACGATAGATAGAATGTTAGATAGAACGATAGATAGAATGTTAGATAGAACGATAGATAGAATGTTAGATAGAACGATAGATAGAATGTTAGATAGAACGATAGATAGAATGTTAGATAGAATGTTAGATAGAATGATAGATAGAACGATAGATAGATAGATAGATAGATAGATTGATTGATTGATTGATTGATTGATTGATTGATTGGATGTGTTTTTGGGTGGAAGATGTTAATATCACCGCAATAGTGTTTAATTAGGAGCGGACCGGCTTCACATTAACACCCCTCTCTCTCTCCTGTCGGTGGGCCCATGCTTCACTGACACCTCTGTCAGCACAGGTCATTACCACTCCTGCCTTTAATGAATTTTACCCCGTTCCAACTCTGCCTTACATCTAATTAGCTGACAATAATGTTTCGAACTCACACTGGAGCTAAATATAAATATGCATGAATATGCAGCGCGAGCAGGGATGACACATTTCAGTGTCAAGAGGAGGTGTGTGTGTGTGTGCGAGAGTTCTCACTAGTTCACATCAGAGACTTTGCAACAGAATATTTCAACTCAGAGACACACTAATTATCCCAAAGAGTCCTCGGCTCTCGCGTTTGCGCAACAATGGAGTGCCTGAGTATAAAGAGAAAATATAGCTTCTAAATAAATAATGAGGGGAAAGACAGTAGATTTCTGTCAGAGAATATTTTTGTTTGAAAAGAGAAACTAATAATACCATAAAATAAACTAAACTAAACTAAACTAAACTAAACTAAACTAAAATAAAATAAAATAAAATAAAATAAAATAAAATAAAATAAAATAAAATAAAATAAAATAAAATAAAATAAAATAAAATAAAATAAAATAAAATAAAATAAAATAAAATAAAATAAAATAAAATAAAATAAAATAAAATAAAATAAAATAAAATAAAATAAAATAAAATAAAATAAAATAAAATAAAATAAAATAATTTGCTGGCAACCAATATGTCCAACCAAAAGATTCAATGGAAACGTGATTGCAAATAGTCCAAAATGCTTTCATTTAAATAACTGGTTAGCAATGACAAGCAAATAAGATCTGACCTGCAATGGTATTGAGAAACATCAAGTACTCAAAGTTGGAGATCTCCCGTCTTTGCCAGCGCTGAGTCATATTAGAGGACTTGAAGAGCTGTCGGGGGGTGGCCAAAGAAATCCGCCTGCAAAAAAAAGCACAAAACTGCACCAATAAGTAGGGCTCAAGTCCAACTCGACATTTGCTTTCATTTACTTTGATTATTGTGGACTTGGCTTGTTCTGCAGATGGATTATAACTCAAAATATGACATTGTAACATTTAGCTTCCAAAAAAAGACAAAAGAGTACACCAGCTCACACACGCAAGGCTGTCACGCTCTTTACTGTGGTGTGTAATGAATGCATTGGTTCCAGCAAAAGAGATTCTTTGCAGATGACCATACTGCGTCTTTGCTCTTGAAGTATACGCAGCACACATGCTAAAAATATGAGAAAAACAGAGAATTCTGGTGCAGCGCCTGAATCGGACCTCTCTCAGGGATTCTCATTTACGTGCAGGACTATGTTCTATGTTTCATTGTCTTTTTTTGTTTCATGTTTTTATCTTCTTATGTGTTTTTTTTTTTTTATAATTATGTGCACCTAACTTTCACTTATTCTGACTAAGAATAAAAGAATCAAGAATATTACTTCTTATTAGCTATGATACCAGAAATGCATTCCTGAATTTAATGAAGCACCAACTGACATATTTTCAAAATTATATGCACTCACACTTATCCAGGGTATAGTATATACAGGGTATATACTAAAATGTACGATAAGCCATCATGTCTGCATCATATCTGCTAATTTAACTATTTATTGATGCAATGGACAAACAGTAAATTTTCTAGAGCATCAAATATTTTTGCAGACGCGAGTCGAAGTGGTTTACATTTAAATATCTAAATAAATAAATGAAAAATAAAAAATAAATTATATTATTTATGTATTTATAATATATATATATATATATATATATATATATAACAGACAGAACTAATT
>NW_015538055.1:2231717-2234376 GCF_001515605.1 Sinocyclocheilus anshuiensis
ATATATATATATATATATATATATATAACAGGCAGAACTAATTGGGTGTTAATAAAAATTAACAAATAAATAATGAAATATCACTATAATACTACTGTGATGCATTTAATAATAATAATAATAATAATATTATAGTATACTATATACGATTTATGTGTTTGTTTTTATATTGATGGAAAACCAAGAGAAAGACAAAGAACAGACTTTGCGATTTGATAACCACGCTAAACCATTGTTTTTAGGCATTGTTAGAATATTTTTTTAAAAGCCACCGTTTCATATTTTCATATGCTAATTTATACTCTCATTTAATGCTTGGCGAGTGTTAAATTTAAGCTCTGTTTTTATCTGTCTATCTACTGTACATACATACAGACAGACAGACAGACAGATAGACAGATAGATAGATAGATAGATAGACAGATAGATTAGTACTTAGATATTTATTAGTTAGATAGATATTTTAGTTTGTACTGTACAATGTCTACATGTTACTGCACTTATTATGACTAGCATGGACTTCAGTTGAAACCAACAAAAGAATATGGGATCATTTGGTAGGTTCAGTCAGAGTCAAACATGCAAAAACGCCCATGCCGCAAGTAACTAGCTCCACCTCAAATTATTCCAAACAGTTGCACAGCAAAGGAGTACATTCAGGATCAGTCGTTTCTGACATTTGATGTGGTCATCATGCTAAACTTTTAAACAAAATAAGGACGAAGTAAACATTGTTTTGAACAATATTTTGAATGGCAACCACGTGCAGGTGTTCCAGGGAACTAGAAACAGACTTGCCTGGCCTGTGGAAGGCCGTAACTTGTGCCGACGCCAACGCAAGGAAGACTGTGGACCACCTTCTTCACTGTGGGCTGATCGGGGAAGTTAAACATGACGGATGCTGAGGGAGGGAATTACGTCACATGTTAAACAAGGGCCTACAGTACAGTACATCCAAATATGAGTAAACATTTCCACAAACAGCACAAAGACTTCAGAACAGGTAATCATATGCTGCTTAGCAATCGTTCAGTCTCACACTATTCTCAATCTTGATGAAATAACAAAAAGATGAAGAAAAGAGCTGATGACTCTCTAAAGTTAGCACAGAATTCTGTTAGTCAAGGCTAATGGGGAGACACTATGTTGCACTATAAAGAACTATAAATCTCAGCCAGCACTGAATCCAGGAAAAATGGCTAAAAAGCTTTTTGGTTGAATTTTGATTGATTTGATATCAAATTTTACACTGAGATTCAGACACTTCTTTGACCTAAATATACATGGGGAGGGGGGGAGTCATCCATAAAAGATTAGTTATGAGTCGTTAATGCATTAAGTATCATGCACTAATAATGAACAATAACTTGAAATAATATTTTTAATTAATTTCTGCATTTTTTTTTTGTAAGTTATTGAAAGAAGACTTTGGTCAACTAAATCTGCATTTATCCAATTAAAATACAGTAAATACTGTGAATTATTATTACAGTTTAGAATAACTGTTTTCTAATTTAATATATTTTAAAATGTAATTCATTCCAGTGGTGCAGAGCTGAATTTTCAGCAGCCATTACTCCAGTCTTCAGTGTCAAATATGCAGATTTTTTTTCTGTTATTAAAGTTGAAAACAGTTATTCTGCTTAATATTTGTGTGGAACCTATGTTTTATAAAAACAGTATTTATTTGAAATAATAATCTTTTGTAAAATTATAAATGTTTTAGTGTCATTTTTGATCAATTGAATAAATCCATGCTGAATAAACGTTTTAATTTTCTTAAAAAAATGGCTCATGGGTTATGACCCCAAACTTTTTAAACTGTAGTGTATATTAAGTATGAATTTACATTAAATTAAATATTATATTAACATCAATGCATTATGAACAATCAAAAAATTCACAAACAATAGTATAATTTTTAAACTAACATTAACCCAGATTAATAAATGCTGTCAAAAACTCTTCATTATTAGTTCATGATACCTAATAATGCATTAGCTAATCTTAATAAACTGAACCTTATTGTAAAGTGTTACCAGTAAAACCTGGTCATCCATTTTTGAAGCTGGTTCACCAAGCAGGTTTTAAGAAACCTACAGGGTTTTCAGGAAAAAAGGTATAAAATCTGTCACTAGGGTGATATCTTTCAAAAGGTACTAATATGTAGTATTTAGGTATTAATATGTACCTTTAAAGGTCCCCTGAAATGCTTAGAAACACGCAGCGTTACTCTAAGTGTTGACGTCATTTTAAATGAAACAGGAAGACAGGGCGGGACATATCAAGCAGCCCCGCCCCTTTTTAAAATAGCCAATAGCATTCGTTTATATCACAGCTTGGGCTAGAGCCGTTCAGAGCCGTTGAGCTCCGTAAAGCCCCATTTGACAGGGTATGCCACCCACAATCTCATCCATATTGCTATAAAATATAGCATTCTGTGTAGAATTCAAATAGCTCCGGTACATTCTGTGGTCTGCGACGACTCGTGCATGTGATCCGCTCCGTGCTATCGTGTCTCTGGACCGGAGCAGAGTGTGTGTGCGGTGCGGTGGTTAGCGTGACACAGCGTGAAACCAGACTTCTTATTTTCCTAAATGGAAAGCATATTTACACTGTTTGAATCGTTCCCTGTCCCCTATATAGTGCACTACGTGCC
>NW_015538055.1:2235008-2237564 GCF_001515605.1 Sinocyclocheilus anshuiensis
TGTGTTGACGTCATTTTAACTGAAACGGGAAGACAGGGCGGGACATATCAAGCAGTCCCGCCCCTTTTTAAAATAGCCAATAGCATTAGTTTATATCACAGCTTAGGCTAGAGCCTTTCAGAGCCTTTGAGCTCCGTAAAGCTGCATTTGACAGGGTATGCCACCCACAATCTCATCCATATTGCTATAAAATATAGCATTCTGTGTAGAATTCAAATAGCTCCGGTACATTCTGTGGTCTGCGACGACTCGTGCATGTGATCCGCTCCGTGCTATCGTGTCTCTGGACCGGAGCAGAGTGTGTGTGCGGTGCGGTGGTTAGCGTGACACAGCGCGAAACCAGACTTCTTTTTTTCCACAATGGAAAGCATATTTACACTGTTTGAATCGTTCCCTGTCCCCTATATAGTGCACTACGTGCCATTCACTGTACAGAAAATACAAATTCTGTGGACAAGTGACCGATTTCAGCCGCGGTTTCAGCATCTATTTTATAGTGTAGGGGGCGGGCGCTTCAGATTCTAGAGAGCATTTGATTGGACAGAAAGTTTGATGAGAAGCTGAAGTACGATGCGACATCAAAAAAATCGTTGAGCTGTTTTGGCGGAAGTGACGAACTGCAAGCTTTGAATGCTTATATCTTCTTAATGCGAATTTTGTCACTGTTTTGGAGCACACTGCCTTATAGATAACCTTAAGACTAACATATTGATACTAACACCCAAAAAACTTTAATTTTGATTTCATGGGGACTTTAAGGTACTAATATGCATCTTTATCTTTAACATACAAAAGTGTACCCTTGTGAAAATGTACTGCCCAATGACAGCTTTTGTAACTTTTTTCTCAGAGTGCAGGACTCAGATAGAAACTAGAAACTTTTAGTGGCCATTGTTTTTGTATTCATAAAGTGGTAAACACATAGGGCAGTTTTACTTCTGTTGGCCATGAAGATCTCCAGTGCTGTGTTCTGAAGCAGGAAGCGTCTGGTGAACACTGCTCGGATCTCGCTGAACATCCATTTACCGTGAAGCCCCTCGGAGTAGACCAGCACCTACGCACAGGCAAAAGGAAAGAGGTACGTTAACCAAAGTGCAATCCAACAGATTTTCCATACTGTTTTTCAATACGTTGTCACACGTGTTATGATTGTTGCTCAGGAAACACATTCCGTAGTTGCAGTTTGATTGTCACTCCAATCATCGTGCCATGAAGCCACTTTGACGGAGCACTGCGAAACATTCCATTCCCGTCAAAAATGTTGGCTGGTATCCATTGAGTGATGGCAGGCCAGGCTTTGATTATCTCAAAATGGAGGCATCTCTAAAAAGGTGCTGCTTTCTGTTGATGATGCAAAGGCCCGTCTTTCCACCTTTCCTCCATTTTTTTGACACATCTTTCTCTTGTGGGGCCAACGCTCTCACCGTGCTGTTGGAACACAGTCCCTATGGGGGTAAAGCGGGTGTAAATAATCAGTACTAACACGGGGCCTGGGCAAGAGGGGGATCATTAGTGAGTTTCTCCTCTGAGACCCCCAGTGACCTCAGATGCTGGATCAAGAGCTTCATCCTGACAAGTGAGAATGAGCCAAACTCCATTCCCCACCTACCACTTTGACGGACCAAGAGGTACACATGCACACACACAAACATATGCGTACACACAGACACACTCACACACTTCAAGCCTAAAAAAGAGAATGCCTTGTGGCATATAGATAAGAGCCCATTCCGGGTGGGTACAGAGGTGAGGAAAGGTTTGGGACATTTTGTACAGTAACTGTGAATGGGAATCGGGTAAGGTTAGCACCTAAAGCTTCCACCAACCAGACTGGCCTTGCTTAATTTCTCTCTGGAATAACGTGCAACGCTGACACTGAAGAGCCTCCTGTCACTTGTGGGTCTCTGGGGCTTAATTAAAAATGGATTAGATCAAAATGCTCACCATCCACCACCATAGGAAACCTTACTCCACACAAACCACCAATAACCAATGCAAGATATACAGATAGGTTTGCCCCCCACAGACCTAAACTCAAAGAGCTGTTGTGCTGTACATACAGGTTGTATGGTAAACTAGTGGATTGGTATAATTAGAAGTCGATTTGGCAGATTTGGTATTAGAGTTCCAATGATTTCCACCTAAGAGAACAATGGAAAGAACAATAGAAGAACAGTAGCAGAAAAAGAATGAAGGGATATTATTATTCATATAATAATGACAAACAAATAAAAAACAACAATAAAAAAATATTATTGATAATGACAAAAATGTGTATTAATAAACCATCATAATAATAAATAAAATAATAATATAATAACAATAAATAAATAAATAAATAAACTACATTAATGATGATAATAATAATAATAATTATTATTATTATTATTGATAATAATAATAATAATAATAATGACAAGCAAAATTAACCATACACAATAATAAAAAATATGAATGATAATGATAAAACAGTATCATATTTGTAATACTACTACTACTAATTATAAATAATAATAATGACAAGCAAAATAACCATCCAAACATTAATCAAACTAA
>NW_015538055.1:2237832-2241562 GCF_001515605.1 Sinocyclocheilus anshuiensis
AATTATTAATAATACTAAATGATACAATTATAAAACATAATAATAATGCAAAAAAAAATTACAACATAAATAATAATAATAATAAATACTATATGCTAAAAACTAAAATGTATTACAATAAAAATAATACAATGTTGTTGTGCTTTATTATTATTATTATTATTAGGGTTAGTAATTAATAATAATAATAATAATAATAAATTAAACTATTAAGAAGTAGTTCTTCTTTCTGAACAAAACGTGACAGGTGCTTGCAATAAAAGGTACTTGGCCCCAATACAAGAAAAAAAAGAAACAAAAGAAATGAATCCTGCTTTTGTTTCAGCGGACATATATTCAAATTTATAAGCATCTACACATGCCCTCGCCTGTCTCTTCCAGTGACAAAGTGCAGGCCAAAGGGTTAGCTGGCAACAAAAGATACTGCTGGAGAAAAACCGTCTCAAAATAGGTCACATCAGAAAAAAATTTGTCATAACAGAGCTGGCACATCAAACATCAACAAGCCAGTGCCCCTGTAGACACAGAGGTCTTTGACAAAGTGCAGTCGTTATTCTCTCCCGTCTTTTTGTTCTCATCGTGGTGAAAGAGAGAGAGAGAGAGAGAGAGAGAGAGAGAGAAGGACAGAGGCCCAGCTGTAAAAAATGGGGCTTAATGAACCTGCCTGGCTGGGCTGTCCACTGCCTGTCAGAGGTGTCACAATGGTGACGAGTGTCAGGGACGAGCGGCCCCGGGTCCCAGACAGGCCTGCCCGCTGGAGGCTTCTGCCCCAATCTAATCACACCAGCAGAATCCGAGCAGGAACAGGCTCCAGGCTTTTACGTCACTGCTCACGGCCTGTCAGCGCACACACAGGGGCCGTACAGTTACCTAGCCCACGGATGCTAACGTCTGTTGTATATGCAGCTGTTAGGGTTGTAAAAGGTTCCTAACAGACGCATATTAACATGTCTATTGCATATTGCAATTTTGCAATAATGCAATTGTTTTGTTGTCAGTGAAGTCTTGAAATTTGGATTCTGTATGTAAACATTGGATCCCTATTGATAATTGGCCCCACAATTTTTCTTGTTTTGTTGCCGTTAACAGCTATTATTGAGCATGACATCCAAGCCAAATCTTTTTCACCATCCTTATTCTTCAAAAGACGCCCCGAATTGCCCGCCGAATGGAACGTTATGACGGGCTGAATACATCAAAAAGATCCATCATTTTTAAACCGGACACAATTTTTCACACAGCCCCTTGAGAGATGAGTGCAATCCCTCTGCCTGTGAAATGTGTGCTGAGTCTGGCCGGGGATAGAACAGCCAGCATGACTGATATGTTTATAAAGCTGGTCGCCTGTCGCACTGACAACCTGCCATCATAGCACCTCTGCTGGGCTCTCTGCAGATTTGTCTAATAGGCTTCCACTGCTGGGACTGAACGTGTGTGTGTGTGTGTGTGTGTGTGTGTGTGCATGGGCCCGCCGAATGGAACGTTATGACGGGCTGAATACATCAAAAAGATCCATCATTTTTAAACCGGACACAATTTTTCACACAGCCCCTTGAGAGATGAGTGCAATCCCTCTGCCTGTGAAATGTGTGCTGAGTCTGGCCGGGGATAGAACAGCCAGCATGACTGATATGTTTATAAAGCTGGTCGCCTGTCGCACTGACAACCTGCCATCATAGCACCTCTGCTGGGCTCTCTGCAGATTTGTCTAATAGGCTTCCACTGCTGGGACTGAATGTGTGTGTGTGTGTGTGTGTGTGTGTGTGTGCATGGAATGAGAGAGGGGGAAATGTGTCCAGAAAGTGAGAGCACTTGTCTCATCTCAAGAATGGTGACTACTCCCTATGGTGCGTGAGAGAAAATGTATATATGCGCTAAAGAGGTTCAAAATCCACAGCCTAACAGCCAACTTACCTGCACATAGAAACATTTAAAGGATCAGTGCACCCAAAATTACAATTCTGTCAGTAGCCCCTTTTACACATACAGTCTTTACTGGTAAATTTCCTTTAAGAGATCATGTGTGAACAGGACCTTTTCAAAAATACCGGTAAATTCATTCTGGCAATTTACGGTTATGAGAAGTTGTAACATTACCAGTAAATGACCGGTAATTTGCTCTGTGTGAACACAGAACGAGATTACCCGTATGAGCACGTACGAGTTCAGAACGAGCTGACGTAAGATGTCTACTCTGGCCCAATCATAACATTCTGGCGCAGATAACACATTTACTGACATTAAAGAAATGTCTAAAGTCATCTCTACGATGTCTCTGGGCCAAAAGCAGCTACATAAATGTGAACGTTTGACACAAAAATGAAAACATTAATAAAAACACTGACTGCATCTACCCCTCCATGTTTACAAACACAACGCCGGGAGTCAATTTTACGGCAATTTACTGGTATTACTGTGTGAAAGGGGCTACTGTTTACTCACCCAAATGTTGTTCCTACCATGTGAATGTTTTTTTTTTCTTCTTCTGTTGAACACGAGACATTTGGAAAAAAAAAAAGAAAAAAAAAATATATATATATATATATACTGTATATGTGTGTATATATATATATATATATATATATTGTTAGGAAATGTCTGATACTTACGTTAAAAATATCTCAATTTCATTTGCATGAGAACCAATATTTTTTGCCGCAAAAATGCTGTGACATGTCATGGGTGAACTGATGACCATTTTTATTTGTGGGTGGGTTGTTCCTTTAAAGAGATTAAATGGAAATTAAAGAACCCTTTAAAACAATCACTGCCACTCAACAGCAATAATGGACATATTACAAAAAGGCTGAGTGACTTTTGTAGCTTGTAAAAGGCCTTTACTGCATACAGGGTACAGGGTGTCTGCTGTAAGGGGCAGTTGAGTTTGAAAGCAGACATGCTGTGGCGCTGTAGTCATAGAGAGGAAAGACCAGCACAGTATGTGACGGTCTTTACCAAAGGCTCTGTTTTTGAACAGGTGGGGTCTGGACTGTTTACTGCCGGCTGTTGTTGGCTACTGGCTTCACGAGAAATAGCACAGAATGACAAGGTGTGACTACTACAGTCTGCCCACCATGTGTATAAATGTGTGTGTGTGTGTGTGTGTGCCCCCTCTCACCTTACCTTGTCGCTGCCAAATTCATGCTTACATACTTCTTCCTCAAAGCTGCTGCTGCCCTTTCAACCTTAATTTACATCAAGTAAACTAATTTTAGCATTTTTGGTCAACCTGTCCTCCATAAAATGACTGAATTGTTTGTAATGAAATATACCAAAGCTGTGTAATTCACAGGATGTGTGAAATAATTTTGTTAATTTGAAAAGCCTGTACAGGAAATATTAAGCAGCACAACTGTTCTTAACATTGATAATAATAAGACATGTTTTTGAGCATCAAATCAGCATATTAGAATGATTTCTGAAGGATCACGTGACACTGAAAACGGGAATAATGGCTGCTGAAAATTCACCTTTGCCATCACAGAAATAAATTCCATTTTAAAATATATAAAAATAGCAAGCAGAAATTTTAAATTGTAATCATATTTAACAAAATTACTGTTTTTCTGTACTATTTGATCAAATATTGCCTTGGTATAATTTGGCATTTCACTTAAAAATTGCTGAATACACTTTGAAGTCAGGCAACTGGAACGTAGCTGAGAATAATTTAATATAATTTAATGCACAATGGATGATTAAAAAAATGAATAAAAAGGGGGGGGGAGAC
>NW_015538055.1:2243852-2252820 GCF_001515605.1 Sinocyclocheilus anshuiensis
TTGTTACTAGTTTAAGTATTTGCTATTGACTGTTCAAATGCGGAGTTTTGCGCATCGTGTGTGTGTGTGTGTGTGCCCCCTCTCACCTTACCTTGTCGCTGCCAAATTCATGCTTACATACTTCTTCCTCAAAGCTGCTGCTGCCCTTTCAACCTTAATTTACATCAAGTAAACTAATTTTAGCATTTTTGGTCAACCTGTCCTCCATAAAATGACTGAATTGTTTGTAATGAAATATACCAAAGCTGTGTAATTCACAGGATGTGTGAAATAATTTTGTTAATTTGAAAAGCCTGTACAGGAAATATTAAGCAGCACAACTGTTCTTAACATTGATAATAATAAGACATGTTTTTGAGCATCAAATCAGCATATTAGAATGATTTCTGAAGGATCACGTGACACTGAAAACGGGAATAATGGCTGCTGAAAATTCACCTTTGCCATCACAGAAATAAATTCCATTTTAAAATATATAAAAATAGCAAGCAGAAATTTTAAATTGTAATCATATTTAACAAAATTACTGTTTTTCTGTACTATTTGATCAAATATTGCCTTGGTATAATTTGGCATTTCACTTAAAAATTGCTGAATACACTTTGAAGTCAGGCAACTGGAACGTAGCTGAGAATAATTTAATATAATTTAATGCACAATGGATGATTAAAAAAATGAATAAAAAGGGGGGGGGGAGACTGAGCTCTTTCAAAACCACAAACCACATTAATAAACTACAAAACTAAAGCATGATTAGTGAAATTCATCTATATCTCAAACTGTTTACCAGAAGTTTCTGTAGATCCTTTTAAAAGATGAAAAACACTCATCTGAAAGGAAAACACAAACATACACACACATCAAAGGCTGTATTTCCCATCTGACCGCTCCTATTTGTGACGTGCTTTAAGGAGTGAAAATAAGCAATATTTAAAATTCCTTTAGATTATCAGAAGCCTCTCACTGGACACTCCTCACGCAATCCATTTTTCAGCCCGAGTAAAGGGGAATGGCTCCCAGAGCAGGTATCTCCGGAAAGAGGTTTTTGTGGTTTTTGCATAATCACTGTCAACATACATTTAGGGTGTGTGAGAGCGTGTGTCGGGGTGACACGGTTTCAGTCGCGAAGCGAGACCGCGGAGATAAACGGATGAGTATGAGCTCTGCTCGCTGCTCAGATCACTGCCTAATATGTCCAACCCAGTTTGTCAATAGTGGTTTTGCTGCGAGGGCCGTATTTCAGGCGTACTCTAGAGGTTGTGCGTGCCACGAAAACAGATATGTTGGTTATGGTATAGTCTTCTTGCAGTTGATTGAGCCATTTTGTTTTTTATTAAATAATGGTTTCAAAATGGCTACGGAAACAATGAGCAGAAAGAGGCATATAAATGCCCCGTAGGCACATATGTACACATGCAGCTAACACTAATCTAGATAAACAGCTTGAGAGGACTTGTGTTAAGGGCTCTTTAAAAAGACGAAGTGTAATTTTCTATGGGGTCCATTTGCTGAGCCCACACTAATGGCCCTTCTTAAGAGACTCATCAAGCTTAAGACGACTGGAATTGCGCTGGCCTGATGAATAGCCTCTCTTCAGCCTGACACAGAGAAGTCGCAAACAAAGCACTGCGCTTTTCACATGGAAAAACAGTAAGGAGAAACTGAAAGAGATAAACTACAAGGCCAAAAATATGTGGAGATCCCTACCAACAAACAAGTTTGGCTATTTCGGTTATGCTGGATGCTTAAAATTTCCTCAGATTAAATTTTTCTGTAGAACTGCACAGACCTTTTCTTTTTTAGCATCAAAATGCGCTTCGCACGAAGCGAGGTCAATACAGAGATGATTTACTCAATCTGCTGTGGAAAAACTTGCCTAATCTGCACAAGACCTGAACCCCACTGAACACCTTTTGGATGGATTTTCAGCAGCTGACCTCACTAATGCCTGTTAAAGGGAGCAAATCCCTGCAGCCATGTTCCAACATCTAGTGGAAAACCATTCCAGAGCTGTTATTGCTGCAAAGGGAGGACAAAGTCTGTATTAAGGCCAATGGTTTTGAAATCAAATGTTCAACAAGCACATATTGATGTAGAGTAGATAATGCAATTGAAATATTACACAAAATGCATCTGGAAACAAGTGTATGAGGGGTCGAACTCGGCTGTTGTGAAACTCACACCTTCATCTATTATTCTTCCCTCCAAGAATCTCACTCACCCCTTTAGATTTCTCCATGTCCTTTACAGCAAAGCGCAAAGGAACCACAATGGTTTCCTCCCCAGTGCCAACAGGCGATTATCAGCCATATCAAGACCTTCCTTCCTCAAATAAAAAAATAAAATAAAAAAAATAAAAAATAAAAAACAGTAACACACAAAAAATTTTTTGGTACAATATGACCTTAGGAAAAAAAATCCTTTTTTTTTAAAAGCACTAGAATGCGTATGCTAGTCTCTGTGTTGAGTGGGAGGGGTGTTGCTTTCATCCTCAGGGGCAAGTAAGATGGAAACAGTGGAGGGTAATATGGCTGTTGAGCATGGTAGATAATTTGCACTTGATCCGCTTGTAATTATATAGTTTAAATCTTTTTACCCTCGCTAATCCAGCGCCGCATGGAGACGTTTTCTGGGCGGTGTTGATGGGGCTGTTGGGCAACCCTCGTCAACTTATGTCAAACGCTTCCTAGAGGATTTCAGGAGTGGGAGGAGAAGACTGGTGTTGATATAATTATTTTGACTGTGTTTATTTCATGCGCACATGTACTTTGCATATCGCTCCCCACCATGAGGAAGAGATGGAGGTGGAGGAAGTCTTGAAAGGAACAAGACGGAGGGGGAACTAAATTCATTTGATGGTAAAACCAACTTTTGCAGTTAAATCTCACAATTAATTGCAATTTCGTAATAATTTAAACACAACTTACAGTATATTTTCAGAGTAATCAATGATTGGACTCAGTTTTGAGACATGCATTGTTTTAAAATCTTGTCATCCATGTTGTTTTTATACTGACTTACACAATGAAATAAGTAGATCATTACATTGCAGTCAGACAGAAATGATCTCCCCTGATGACCCATGGTTGATTGCTAAGCATGTGGGTGTTACGTACGTGTATGTGCTCTCGGTGGTTTCCCTGCTGGCCAGCGGACCATCTTGCAAGCCTGCCAAAACTGACAGCCTGTGACAATCTGCTTGGCATGTGGCTATTTGACTAATTACACTGGATTACAGCATATTAATGCAAGCTATTTTCTCCAGGGTTAGCGACCTAGACATGCTAGCTCTAATACACGCTAAGCTCACAGGAAGAGAGATGTTTCTTTAGCAGAAAATGAAAATAGAAGTGGCTTCACTTCTTTGTCTTGGTTCATCAGCGAATGTGTATCTCAACTGGAGGCCTGAGTCATGCTGTCTCTTCTGAACCCCCATAAGGCCATTCCCATAAAATGCAGAGGAGAATAGAGAGATTAACATTTTTATCCGTTTCATTTTCTCTATCCCTGATTTAAAAAGGGAAATGCTTGTAATATGAGTATACAAAAGACAGCAATAAAGTGATTTATTATTAATAGAAAATGTTCCCCAAAGCTGGATCATAGGCATTTCCTCATTGATTGAACTTTTGTGCTGAAATTAGATCTTGATTAATGGTGGAGAGTCACATGGGAGAGGTTTATTCTGTAGGATAAAATCTTTATTTTCCGGTCATTTCCACTTGAGAAACTCTGGGACTGTTCCAAAACCAATCACTTGCAAGCATGCGTATAAGACATATCTATAAATCAATACTACTTGAATGTGAAGTGTGTATTTTTATGCAAAACTGGCTGTGTTAAAGTGGTTGGGATTTTTCAGTCAGGCTTACTGTATTTAAGAATGATTCATTAAATAATTCATTCAGTTGATTCGTTCAAAACAGATTAGTTTAGGAATGATACAAGTAACTTGCCTTGTAAGTAAGTCACTGAATTATTCACTTAACAAATTTGTTCAAAACACTGACTCATTCATTAGAGAATCATTGAATCATGCAATCAACCGATTATTGCAAAAACAGTGATTCATTCTGCAGACACAGCACTACCGTGTGTTGCTTGAAGATATGCAACTGGAGCTATTTTCTTTGGCGAAGCAAAAACTAACATTACCTTAATATGCAGAGTCGACTGAAAAAAAAGCCATTTATAGTTTAATTACTCTGTAACATTGTGGCGCTAAGAAAACGTTGCTTTGTTTGTTTAAGAATCCAGAGCAGCTTGATGTAGCAGCATTGGCTCAACCAATGCCTTGAGTTTGAGCGCGGGACTACTGGTTATCCTGACCAATAGCAGAAGGGAGAAAGCATACAGGGAAACCTGTTTGAGAAGAATCATTATTTTTGCAATTGTCGACGCACATAAATAACTCCACATGTAATTTTATAATTTCAAAACTAAAATGACCAAAAACTAAATGAAATTCTTGCTAGCAATCAAAGTCTCAAAGTAATGTGTTCTCATGGGGCCTGCTATCTATTCATATGCAATTCGCCAAAGTAAGCACACACTGTGTCTGGGCCTCTGCTATCAACAAAAAATGGAAGCCGAGACTTTAACAAAGGCAAAAGGGAAGAAATGAGGCGTACAATGAGTGTGTTTAGAACACAACGACTCTCCCAATTGTGCTAAATCAATCCCAGACTTGCAACAAAGAGAGACTGAAGCTTTGCTATTTGTATCCTCTCCTCTGGCTCAAGCGCAGTGTAATAATAGTCTTAAAGTAGGCATTGTAGGAAGAGAATACTTGAGTGGCTTATACATGCCGTCTTATGAAACATTTAGGCAGCGGTTTCCAAGGGTCCATGGAGGATGGAAGAAAAGGTAACGTGGCAGAATGGACTTCTAGCGTTCCGCCGGACTTATTGTACAGAAGTCACATCAAATTAACTCTGAGGGCCATTTGCAAGGCCTTTTTTCTTTGCCGAGCTTTCAGAACAGATTAAGCTATGAAAACTTGAGAATTACTAAAGCACCTATTAAGCATTATTCTCCGTCCTTTCTTCAGCTCTCTCTTTGAACGCGATTGAATGCATTGGGGCGTTCAATAGACTCTGAGAGGAGAAAGACTGGAGTTATTGGGGAGGAAACATGATGACAGAAATATTTAAAAGATAAAAAATGACTGCCACAGAACTCATGATGTCGAACTGACCAAATGTGTTTACTAAAAGCCTCTGTAGAGCTTAAAAATGTACATGAAAGTTCTGGTTTGTGTGTTTATTTATTACCAGCTTGACAGTTCTTTATTTCCATCATCATTGGAGCTCAAACTATAAGCCGTCATAAACAAAATGTTTTAAATGCTTAAATTTATGGCAAAACGTGTGTTTCTTGTCCACAACCCAACTCTGCAGGGGACATAGGGTTGGAGCAGTTCAAAGCAGAAAGGACAGAGCATGAATGGCAATTGTACTTAACAGGATTGGAGAGGGCCCTGACGGTGGCTCTTGAGACGCAGGTCGTGTGGCGTTAAATGGCTGTCACCCACTCAAAGATCCACGGCTTGGGAAGAGGACAAACAAAAGCCCCCGCTATTCGCGAGCCCCGGAACTCACATGCAATGTCAAGAACAGGGTCCCTGCAACTCCAGGCAACCTGAAATATGTTGTTCATTAAGTCCTAAGGTCTTGGGTATCTAAACTTCAGGACTTATGGAATGCAGACTTGGGTTTCAATTAAATGTTATATAAATATGAAGCAAGGACATCTGCTATAGGGAATTATAATTGAGAAATGGGGTTGTTCTTTTGCCCCAGACTATGGGCTATAATGAAACCTCATGGGGAATCTGCCTGTTAAAACAGCAGGTATCTAACACCTGTCCAGAAATATTGCTTTGACTATAGCCCTTTCATACATACACAGAAAACAACATAGCTATAGTGCTGCCTGGCTTTTGCACTTAAATTTATAGCCAGGAAAAAATATTTTACAAAAATTTCAGAATGTGAAAGGGAGGTTCTGTCAAATTGGGCTCACTTTTAGGGCGACATACGTATACACATATAGACTACAAAAACCTCTAGCATGAAGACTCCTTAATATGCCCCTTATCAAACCTCTAATTGGATTGCCAGTGCTTGTAAGCAACAATTCTGGGCCTTTTTCCTTTTGTATTCCCATCAGCCACAAAATACCAAAACAACTGGATTGGGATCAAATGGACTGGGGACTTTTTGTTCCCCTGTAACACAACAGGTTGACTGGAATCGGACCGAGCAAAGGTCTTGGGTATCTAAACTTCAGGACTTATGGAATGCAGACTTGGGTTTCAATTAAATGTTATATAAATATGAAGCAAGGACATCTGCTATAGGGAATTATAATTGAGAAATGGGGTTGTTCTTTTGCCCCAGACTATGGGCTATAATGAAACCTCATGGGGAATCTGCCTGTTAAAACAGCAGGTATCTAACACCTGTCCAGAAATATTGCTTTGACTATAGCCCTTTCATACATACACAGAAAACAACATAGCTATAGTGCTGCCTGGCTTTTGCACTTAAATTTATAGCCAGGAAAAAATATTTTACAAAAATTTCAGAATGTGAAAGGGAGGTTCTGTCAAATTGGGCTCACTTTTAGGGCGACATACGTATACACATATAGACTACAAAAACCTCTAGCATGAAGACTCCTTAATATGCCCCTTATCAAACCTCTAATTGGATTGCCAGTGCTTGTAAGCAACAATTCTGGGCCTTTTTCCTTTTGTATTCCCATCAGCCACAAAATACCAAAACAACTGGATTGGGATCAAATGGACTGGGGACTTTTTGTTCCCCTGTAACACAACAGGTTGACTGGAATCGGACCGAGCAAAAGCCTCAGCCCTCCGTTTGAAGGATGGGGATATTTGAATTTCACAGGGTCCAAGTGACAAATCGAAACAAAGCTCCACACTGGCCATTGTTTGGCCTTTTACCAGTCTAGTCTTAAAACAGCAACATGTGGTGTGCCATTCAAACCAGAACTTGCAGTTTGGTTCACATACTCGTGAATAATAGTTTAAAAGGATGTGATATTTCTGAAACCGTAATGCTTCAACTTTACTGGATCCATTATGTATGACTAAAGGAATGAACCAGCGCACTTCGGTCACGTCTTGTGTGATCGAAGAGTATCCCCTCATCTATTCAAATGTCAAAATAAACCCTCCCCTAGCACCAACATCAATCACGTTAATTACGCCAAACACCATAATAACAATAATTACAATAATATCTCATTAAGAAGGAGAGAGTGAATGACGGGGGAGAATTAATAGCAGGCAGGTGTACAACACACTGCAATTATGGAGCCTGAAATTAGTTCATCGCCCAAAGGCAAACTGAGAAGAAAGAGAAAGACTCAGAGAAAGTGAGAGGAAGGGAGGGGAGGTGGAGAGAAAGTAGGAGTGAAGTTTCTCTAGCCCCAAAAACAATTTTATAAAACGAGAATTGCAAATAAGCAAATAAAAATGTCTTAAATGTGTAAATTAGGGGGAATAAAAAAAAAATGAAAAGGAGGTGGGGGAGGAAAAGCAGATTTTCCTGGCAGAGTTGTGGGCGCGGATGAAAGGGGAGCAGCCCACCGTGATCAAGGGATCCACGGAGCTCTGCGGCAGCCATCAAGCCTGCACCTCTGCTGGCGACTGGCAGCTTCTCCTTCTCCTGTCAATCATTCATTCTGCCAAGCCGGAGTCGTAGAGGAAGCGCCTCCTTGCCTTGACCTATCATATTACAGCCTCTGTAAATGGCTAATCCACGTTCGTCACATGGTCTCAGCTCAACAGCAAAATTGACAGTAATTGACAATAATAAAATCATTTGAATTTCAGCACAGTGTAGTGCAGAAGTCAGAGCATATATTGTATACTGCCCATGTTTGTGTGTGTGTGTGTATGTGTATATAATATATAATTCAGCGAAAATGCATTAAATTGATCAAAAGTGACAGTAAAGACAATTACAATGCTATTCAAATTTTAATTCCTATTAGACTCTATTTTGAACTTTCTATTCATCAAAGAATCCCAAAAAATATTTTGGTTTCTGCAAAAACAAGTCAGGAAAGATTATAAAACAGATTTCTGAATTATTATGAGACACTAAAGACTGGAGTATTGGCTGCTGAAAATTAAACTTTACATCACAGGAATAAATTACATTTTAAAATATATTAAAATACACATTTTTTTTATTATTTTTATTAAAATGTATTTATTTATTCATTTTTTTTTAACCCCCGTTTTTTTTTTTTTTCCTCGGGAAAAGGGAGGGAAGTATTTAGTGGGGTAGTATTAGTAATAACATGGAAGAATAATTGTATAAAATTAATGTTGTCATTTGTTGAGTTGATATTCCATGCAGAAAATCTAATAATAAAGAAATTTGAAATAAAATATATTCAAATACAAATCAGTTATTTTAAATTATAATATTATTTAACAATATTACATTTTTTTTTTATAATAATAAATGCAGCCTCTCGACTGTCTTATTGCTTTAAAAAAAATACTGGCACACAAATATGCAAAAAAATACCTTTATTATTATTATTAATGTGTCACGCGTTGCCAGGGCGAGAAGCACGAAGGAGGCAGACATCAAACAAACAGAATCTTTTAATAAATCCACTTAGGAAAATCAGGAGAACACAACCACTTAAACGACATTAGACAGGACGCTGAGACAAATGGAACTTAATAAAGCAGGAAACAGGAACTACCAAATAAGGACAAACATGAACATACATGTGACATTACTCCCCCCTCCCGGAAGGCGCGTCCCGCGCCGTAACAATAACACCGGGGAGGGTGGGTGGGCGCCCTGGAGGCTGGTGCAAGACAGGGACACGGGAAAGGCAGATCAGGCAGTCCGAGGAGCCATGGCGGATCAGGGGACTCGGGAGGCCATGATGGATCGGGCAGTTCAGGGGGCCA
>NW_015538055.1:2253023-2253428 GCF_001515605.1 Sinocyclocheilus anshuiensis
TATGCCCCCCCCCCCCAAAAAAAACATTTATTAGGGAAAATTAGGAATTCTGGGGGTCGCTCTGGAGGAGCGGGCACTTGAGGTCGCTCTGGAGGAGCTGGCTCTGGAGGGCTCTGGAGGGTGCTCTGGAGGTGCAGGGCTGGCTAACTCGGGGGAATCAGGAGACGAAGGAGGGCTGGACAGGACCAGCGGAGACGAAGGAGACGATGAAGAGCTGGACGGGACCAGCGGAGGAGAAGGAGACTCAGGAGACGAAGGAGAACTGGACGGGACCAGCGGAGACGAAGGAAAGCTTTCTGGAGCGGATTCTGGGGTGAGGATAGGCGAGAACTCTGGGGGTAGTGCCATGTCCATGAGCGCTGAGAGGCATGCTGGAGCGGGCTCTGGGGCTGGAGCCGACACTGG
>NW_015538055.1:2253563-2256283 GCF_001515605.1 Sinocyclocheilus anshuiensis
CCATGGCGGAGCAGGCAGTTCAGGGGGCCATGGAGGTGCCAGCCATTCTGGAGGCCATGGAGGGGTCCCCCGGCTCGGCCACTATGCCATGGATATATGCCAATTTCCCAAAATTTTCTTGGGGAAAACTAGGTCTTTCGATGCCCGAAGGGATTCTGGAGGGCGCTCTGGAGGAGCGGGCACTGGAGGGCGCTCTGGAGGAGCGGGCTCTGAAGGGAGCTCTGGAGGAGTGGGCACTGGAGGGCGCTCTGGAGGAGCGGAGCTGGTTACCAGGCTCGGCCACTATGCCATGGATATATGCCAATTTCCCAAAATTTTCTTGGGGAAAACTAGGTCTTTCGATGCCCGAAGGGATTCTGGAGGGCGCTCTGGAGGAGCGGGCACTGGAGGGCGCTCTGGAGGAGTGGGCTCTGAAGGGAGCTCTGGAGGAGCGGCCACTGGAGGGCGCTCTGGAGGAGCGGAGCTGGTTAACAGGGGGCTCATGAGACGTAGGAGGGCTGGACGGGATCAGCGGAGGCGAAGGAGATGATGGAGAGCTGGACGGGACCAGCGGAGACGAAGGAGATGAAGGAAAGCTTTCTGGAGCGGATTCTGGGGTGAGGATAGGAGCTGAGAACTCTGGGGGTAGCGCCATGTCCATGAGCGCTGAGAGGTACGCTGGAGCGGACTCTAGAGCTGGAGCTTTGGAAGACCGCCTCCTCCTCCTCAGCCTCTTTCTTTGGGCTGAGGTTTGAGAGAGTGCAGCGGCCGACGGGCTTGCGTCAGTGGCGACACTGGAGCGAGCTCTAGGGCTGGAGCCGACACTCGAGTGAGTCTAGGGACCAGAACCAACCACCTTCTCCTCTTCAGATTCCCCTCTAGGCTCGGGGTGATAGGCGCGACCGGCGGGCTTGACTTCGGAGCGGCCGGCGGGCTTGACAACGGCGCGGCGAAGCATGCGGCAGTTTCCATGCAGTGGGGGAAAAACAGGAAAACAAACACTTTCAAAACCAAAAAAACAAACACAGGGAGAAGGGGCGCCACTTACTATCTTGGTCCTGTCTTCTGTCACGGGTTGCCAGGGCGAGAAGCACGATGGAGGCAGATATCAAACAAACAGAGTCTTTGAATAAATCCACTTAGGAAAATCAGGAGAACACAACCACTTAAACGACGTTAGACAGGACAAGGGAACTTGGGTATCAGGGAGAATAGAAACAGGTGAGGAGTAATCAAGAATAATTAATAAAACACAGCTGAGACAAATGGAACTTAATAAAACAGGAAACAGGAACTACCAAATAAGGACAAACCAGAACATACACGTGACATAATGATATTAATTATTATTATTGTAATTAAATGTTACTGTTAATTGAACATTTGCGTCTTTTATTGGTCAGTAAGATTTATATATATATATATATATATATATATAAACACCAGTATTCAATAGTTAGCTAGTTACATTTAATTACTTTTAATAACAATAATTATTATTGTAATAAATGTTACTGTACTGTATTTTTCCTTGATTTCCCCATTTTTTATTTTTATCTTTTTTTTAAGCAGACTATAAGAAGCCTAGGCTGTTGAATGTTTTATTGTAGGGAGAGCACGTGGTCATCAGGATGGCTCTTTTAGCCCGAGGGCTGTTCCAGCGTGCAGAGAGAGCCCTCAAGGCAGGAAGCGGCATGCCAGCTCTCCCCCTGCCCTCTCCAGGAGTTTCAGCAGGAGCTGCACACCTACTGAATTTTGATAATAAAAGCCGGCTGACTCAACTACTACATTAATGAGGCTGGTCAAGAGCTGCCACAAGATGGAACCCTAAAAATCCCAAAAAAACAAAACAAAACAGGAGGCCAGTGCACATATTAATCTTTTGAGTCTGATCTTAATGTGACACGGTGATTCAGGTGGCAAAGAGCTAAATAGCAATAGCAAAATGCTAAAATGTTTGCAAACTTGCTTATGTTTATCAATATATAATCCTAAACAAGTATTAAAGTTATCATCTGAGAATTAAACAACAAATTTGCCCCTTTCAATCTGTTGTAGTCTATCAAAAAATCGAACGCTAGCTTAGCTTAAAAGAGGCTAACTGATTAACTTTTAAACTTAGTTTGTCACTGCCTGTTCTTAAAAGCACCACTGACCATAAAATGAGCTTCCTAATTCATTTGGCCCTGAAATCAGACTTTCACATAAAGCAGACGTAAGGATATCAATCATTTTAGCCTTCACTAAGGCTACGTGTCAGCGTCACAAAACAGCTCATGTGGTGTTAATGAGCGTGTAATATAAAACACCGGCCACTAGCTCCATATGTTGCAGCATTATGGAAAACAGAGTCTTGCTTCTGTTACCAGCCATGTGTAATTATATATATATATATATATATATATATATATATATAGTACATGATATACAAGTTTATTATATACAAGCATATTTCAGTTTACTATAAACACTTTAACCGTACTTCAAAGACAACAGAAGTAATTATGAAATTACATATTTAAAGGTCCTATTTAGGGGGTCAAAAATCACTCTAGAGATAAACTAATTGCAACTAACATAATTTTAAATTATAGCCTAATACAATAATACAGTACAATTAATTTTGCATTTGACATTACATCGACTTCACACTTAAATACTAGGTATTATTTTAAAGTATATAATTTCCAAAATAAGTACTCTTTTTAAAAGTATGCTTTTAAAAACTTATTTATAGAGTA
>NW_015538055.1:2256700-2261732 GCF_001515605.1 Sinocyclocheilus anshuiensis
ACACATATATATATATATATATATATATATATATATATATATATATATATATAACATGTACTGACATTAAAGTTGTGCAAATATGTTGTGACAAACTTTGATTACTTTGCCACTTTTACAATAATTTTGCAAATCTTAAACCACATCTCCATAAAAGAACATCCAAATCAGTCCCAGCCAGTCGGCACTCCATTTCACATTGACAATTAAGTGTCATTGTGGAGGGATTCTTTGTATAAGTCAGCAGGCGGAAACAAGGCGGGGGCTCGTCCGCGTTATTAATGGAAATGATATATGTCAATATGGCCGTGTCGCCTCCCACGTGTCAGCCTGTCGTCTTACACAAAGGAACTGGCAACTTATGAACTGCCTGCGCCAGTACGTCGAGTCCATAAAACAACTGGCCCGTCACCAGGGAGCCCCCCTCGGTCCCGCCCCCTCCCTCGAACAGAAACCGCCCCCCTCACAACAGATGACACAGATGGGGAGAGGGCAAACAAAAAAGGGGGCTTCCTTTGTAGCAAGTGGGAACCTTTTCAAAAAGCCATTCATGCAACAAATTGGGGAAAGCTGGACCTCTCTTGCATCACTATAGGTTCTTGCTCTTTCAATGGCTAACCTATAAGAGCAGACAGCCTTCTTTGTGATAGAGCAATAAAATATACAGCTGAGAGTTGCAGGATTACAAATGATTTGGGTATTTTTAGTATTTTGTTTTGGCAGCAACTCTACATTAATACAAGTTCACGCATGCATTGAAACGCTACTGTTGGTAGATTAAAAATGCAATTTAAATGTCTGTCCTACAAAGTTCTGCAGTGATTTATCTAATGGATTTGAATGTTCTTATACTTTAAAGCATTAAAAAAAGTAACCTCCCTCTCTTGAAGGCTCTATCTAGTCTTTACCGCTTCATGAGACATTTCGCTAGAAAGCACCTGTCTTACTTTGCAGTTTGCTCCCTTTCTTTTGGTTTATTCTCGCTCTCCTGCGGCGGCTTCTTCCCCCCTTCTACCTTTTCTCCTCCCTTTTGCAATCTGCATAGAGAGACATTTGTCATCATTAGCCCAGCTCTGACAGTTGGCACCCAGCACCTCAGATCTCAAGGACTGGCAATTATGAAGCCTTCATCCCTTATTTGGGTTACATGGCCTAATTTCATCATGGGCTTCAACCACCAGCATTTCATTACCCGAGCCCCCCAACCTGGGAAAGAAAAATGCAGTCTTTTTCTCTCCTTTTTTTTTCCTCTTTGTTTTCGCCCTCCAGAACTGGCTGTTTGAGCGCACGTGCTTCTCAGAATAGGGCGGTATAATTAATTTGAAATGCATCAAGGCATTGTCCTCACTGGGGCTGTTGAGAGGATGTTCTGGTTGAGTATCATGTGATAGTGAGGTCAGGTCAGTGAGCGAATGATTACGGACTCAACCTCTAAACATGGGATGTCCCCAAGACATTAAGATTAATCACAGGGAGCTGAAGAGGTTGGTGTATTGTGACGGCTGCTTGTTAAAGGTGTTTTACCGAGCTAGGGGTTTGTGTACGCCACTTGAAAACAAACAGATGAAAATAAATGGATTTGTTTCCTGAATACAAAATGAAAATGACACTTCATGGGAAACTTTCAAATGCTTGAATAGTTTATAGAAATTTAAAAGGAAAGTTTACCAAGAAAAGAAAATTCTAACATCATTTATTCAACCTCATTCGACTTTTCAAACTTATATGACTTGCTTTCTTCTGCAGAACCATATATATATATATATATACAATACAATACAATGAAAGTCCTGTGTTGCTATATATATATATATATATATATAAAATGTTCTGTTAAGATTAATGAAATGGCTCTATTTGAATGTAACTGTGAAAATAGCACCATATGAACTGAATTAGTTAGATCAGCTGTCATCAGTATCATAGACTGTCCTATGCTCTTCTATAACTGTCTGGATTCAATAAACAAGTGGTTTGAATTATCATACTAAAAATTAATATAAGCTTATGATTAAAAGAAAATATAAAAATGTGCAAAATACATTTCAAACATATATAGCAATACAGGACTTTCATTGTATGGAGGGGAAAAAAGTGCACAAATACACTTTTCAATATATCTTCTAATGTGGTCCAAAAGTCATACAGGTTTAGAAATGACATGATAGTAAGTAAATGACAGAATTTTTGGGTGAGCTATCCCTTTAATTCGGCTCTCATTTGAAGAGTAGATGATTTTGTGAATGCTCAACATCTCATGAGCTTCTAAGTGAACATGCCTCAAAAAAAATCTTCAAATACGTAAAATTTCAGATTAAAGGACATTTAAATGAAAAGGTCCTTTTTTGAATAAACTAATGAAATCAATGCTAAGTCTATGCAAATAAATGCACGTCATTAATCAGAGAAGCTGACAAGCAACGCATATTGCTGAGGTGGGGGGGGGAAAAAAGTGATACATTTTTTTCCCATGTTCCTCTCTCTCCCTTGCACTTAAGGGTTATAGTTTCGCTTTAGCCTATCTAGTCCGCTATACCAAAAAATTCTGCATTTTACGGAGTGGGTTTTGTCCTCTTCTCCCAAACTCCCCCCTGAGAGGAGGCTTCTAATACAGCATGGAAAATAAAACAAATGGAGGGAGAGAATTCAAAGCGTGAGAGGTAGGGGGCTGACAGCCGATAGGCAAGAGAAAATTAACTGGGAGCCCTGCAGTGTGGCCATATTGCCTGAAATAACCAAATTCGCTTCGGAAGAAAACTCAATGACAATTTTGATATCCATTTGCAGGAAGCTGAAAGGGATATGTCATAATAAGTGTCCATCTTGTATAATGCAATCCCCACCAGCGCCGAGCTCCACGCTAATATTGCTTGTCTTAAATGGCAGGGCCTTTAATATGATTTATATTTGACTTCTACACTCCATTAAGTGCACTCGATAATCTGTGCTTTGACCTAGCGACGCCTTTTGGCTCAGATCCATTTTTGCTATTCTTTTTTTTTTCTTTTCTGCTGTCGCAAAATGATGATGGGATCAGTGTTAAAAAACTGTCCATGAATGATGATGAAATAAAACTGAGCTGACCTCCTTTTGTCACTGAATAATAGGATTATTAATATCAGTGTGGAGAATGACTATTAACTTCAATTAGGACTCTCTAAAGCTCTTGATATATTCAAATCTGCAAATAACTCTCCTGGTACTATTAATATTGGCATACCAGGGTCTAGCCACATAAGAGTGTTATCTAATGTTGATGTTGTGCTATCTAACGTGATGTTTTTTTAATTAGCAAGTTGGGTTATTAATGAGGGATTCTAATTAAATACAGTTTTTTGTATGACACAAAAACTGCAGCATTGTCTGCTATGTATTTAATAAATATTAAAATCTTCTTATACACACCTAATAACAAGAAAAGGAAAAAAGAGACATAAAAAACACATTGTAAATGTCATGTTATATTAAAATAAAAAAACAACAATAAACATAAAATAATAAAATTTATAAATGAATAAACCAAAAGCATTATGATTAAAAAAAAAATATATATATATGTATATTATTCCAGTCAGTCAATATACTGTCACTTTAATATCTAATTTGCATTACAAAAACACTAAAATACATTTTTAATTTATAATCTTTACATTTTAACAGATAATAAGACCTACATTTAAACATCAATTTCTTTAAAAAAAATACTATTCTGTGACAGTTAAACATGGTACATGTGTTTGACAAGGCCTTTATCAGCACGCCTGACCATTTTGACAGGAGAATCGCTCTTCAGAACGAGACGGGAGGGAGAGAGAAAAATGAAGAGATCATTGGCGAGGAAACTCCAGAACAAAGAGGCTTTCAACAAGCTAAACATTTCCTGGGTCATATGCTCGTCCAAAAAGGGGCGGAAGCAGGAGTCATTTTATTGATTTACACAATCAGGCATCCTATTCGCTGGGTCAGAAAATAGCACCCATACTGTTGTCACATCCTCATATATCACAGCAAAGCCTCTGGATAGTGTGTTATGGCCACAAAGACACACAGATTGCAATGTTGTGGAGACGCAGAGTGCGTGAGAGGAGAGGGTGTTCGAGGTCAGGGAGATTTGAAGTGCCTCCAGGTCACACTTAACAGGACACTCGAGTCACATATACAGTACTGAATGATTTGAGATGCAGCACAAACGTTTCCAAATGAACTGAATAGTTCTTGTTAATTTTTTAAAAGTGTGTTTATAAAATCAAACACTTCCTGGATCTGATCCTGGATAGTTATGTATTACAATATCATAAAACGCTGAAATTAAAATACTGATAAACACCAACTTAAGTTCCATTCCATAAAGTACATTCTTAGCTTGAAAAAGACCATTTCCAATATGGAGTGTGAGAGTCGAGGACTAAACAGTGTTAACATATTAACAGGAGCTAATCCGAGATGAAATTATGCCAGATACTATAACACCGTACACTGTAAAAAATGATTTTGATTTAAACAGTAAAAGACTGTAAAAATGCTACAGTAAAAACCTGTTAACTGGTTAACAGTACGTTTCCATACTATATATGGTGAATAAATGTAATTACATTTAATGTAATTTTACAGTAAAATACAGTTTTTGGAAGTGAAAAAGAAAAAGTCACAAAAGTTCAATTTACAGTGAAAAACCGTAAATTGACACTCCCAGAATTCCCTGCATGACGCTTTTTCCCTGCATTGATGTTTTTTTGTTGAAATAACGTGTTTTTTCTTAGTTTTTTCTTATCAGTTGTGTACATTATGGTTTAATCTTACATCTAATGTTGTTAAATGAATGTTTATTGCATTATTTCAGTATCATGTGTGTCACTGTGATGGGGTTTAGTGTTAGTGTGAATGAAACTGTGCACCTTCTATATATAAGTATTGCCCTTCTTAGCTCGTAGAAAAGCGGTTTATGATGAGCTTTGGTTCATCATGTGACTTTCTCATCACCACCAGTTTTTGGTGGTTATCAGTACATTACAATGGTTCAAAACAGATATTA
>NW_015538055.1:2261823-2272423 GCF_001515605.1 Sinocyclocheilus anshuiensis
GGTAAAATTCTGGCAACCACAGCTGCCGTTTTTTACCGTAAATGTCACAGATTTTTTTTTTTTACAGTGTACTGCTGTATACTGTAACACACTGGCAAACAATAGACAAGCAACTGATTCAGACATACAAAAGCAGTGCTAAACACATCAGAGCATGAACCAGTGAAGGGAGGGAGACCGTCTGATCTGATATGGTTGGGTACCTGCCATGTAATGTGTGTGTGTGTGTGTGTGTGCATTAGAGAGGGGGGGGGAGGGGGTTGAGGTGGAAAGCACAAAACAATTCTGAGTAAGAAAGTGTCATAATAATAGTACTTTTTCTCTTCCTCTCATGTGTCAAATCATCCCCCAAAAATCTACAAAGGTTTAATGTCACCTAATGCATGTACAGTAGCCTATAATTAAATTAATTTATATCAGATATATTGGTCATACAGTCTTTTGAACACGTTTTTCTTTTTTTAAATGTATATATATATATTATAAATGTTTGCTTTGAATATAGTCTTGAATTGCCGTCAAAGGCCCAAACAGCATTCACCTTGCTTTTATTTCCAGACAGAGGCGAAGGACAATTGATAAGTGTGATCTCTGCCTGCAAACAACAGAGCTCTATTAATTATGGTTGGCAAAATCATGCAGGCAGAAGGAGCCAAGCAGACTACAGTGAGGGCTAGAGCCAAAAGACTGTGATGCCCTGAGTACAGTGACCTAACAATCTGATCTATGTACTGAAACAGACATGCTTATAGATATATGAAGAACATGTATAAATATATCATAGTCTATTAAATATCTCCTTTTTTTTTAAGAAGATAAATGTTTTTACTCAGTGAGTGCCATATAAGCGCCGCGTCATGTGATGATGGGGATTTGGAAAGGGCACGAGGAATCTTGTCACGTAGCCACGACGTGATCTTGTTTGTTATTTGATTTCAGAAATAATATCGCGAGAAGGTGTTTCTGCATTTCGCGCATTGATACACAACTTATATTTTTCCAGATATCGTAGTTGCGTGATCTGAAGAATTTTATCTCAAATCGTTAAAATATTTCCTTATTGCAGTAGGATTATTGAACGTTTAATTTGACGGACAAAAAAATGAATAAAAGGTTAAAATAAGAAAACACAGGCACGTTATAAAAGCACAAGATTTTGAAACAACGTTACAAAAAGTTGTAGGCTAATTAAAACGAATTGTGACTAATTGTACACTGGACAAGAACAGAAAATGTATACGACTCTTGTAGTTAATAAAAAAAAGTATAAAATAAGTTCAGATTTATAAGATAATATTTTCTTTCCATCGAACAAATAAAAAACTAGTTTTAATTCAAAACATAAAAGAACTCTCGTAAAAGACGAATTATAAAGATCAAAAAGACGCTTCTGCTTTTACATTTGCTATACCACTTCGGAATGGCTTATTTTTATGCAAAAGTACAGATTTACAGAATACTCTTTTTTTTTAAATAATTAAAATTAAAATAACTAATTAGACACAAAATGCGACAGGAATTTAAACATGTTGGGAAGAACGCCTTAACGCACTTTATATAAACTAAAAAGGCCTTCATCTTCATTTAACAGTGAACTTCACAAAAACATAAACCTAATCTTTTCATATGCTATAAGTAAGACGATGACACAAATGAGCATAATGCTTCATTTACTGTTTTATACGAAAATTACTAATAACATGGATTAATGTTTGAAATATTTCAAATGAAACAAAAGATTCCGGCGTTCGGTACTGAGACATGTCACCATATTAAAATTGCAAAATAATTAAAATAATATCTCTATTAGTATAATATTCAAAGCGAATTTTAAATAACATACACTAAAGCGATTGTCAAACGTGGACATTTAAACATTGAAAATATAAACAATACTGCAACACCAAAAGAAAAATCGAATGAACAGGTCAACGAAAAACATTATGCACGTCAAACTACAGAGAAAAAATATATACAAACGATAGCCTATTTTTGTCAAATTGTAATACAGATTTTAAAACGATAATGAAAATGAAACTTTTAAATGTATATATCAAATTATACATCTTAAATATTCTATTCTCAAACTTAGCCTATAAAATGACATTATTTCTGATAAAAAGAAAATAGCCTAAATAATAACAGGCATAATCTGTATCTAATAAGAATAGCAGGAAAGCCGTATATGTCGCGAATAAACCTGTATCTTCTCCCTCCAAAGTGTAGGTGTGTTTCCACCGGACGATTTGGTTGTGTATAAAAGCGGAGGATTAATCTGTCGTCAAAAAACTGAAGGCAGTGACGACTCGGGCCGTGATTGGACGAGCTCCTCTCAAACCCTCCCTTTATAATTTCTCAGGAGTGAGTTCGGAGTCTTAAACACACCAACACAGCTAGGACACACTTAAGAGCACCCTGCACTTTCCAACCCCTATTGCAAACAGAGAAAAGACACCGCACGTGGATACAAGAGGTTTGCTGAACTACTGATCCGTGCGTATGGACTTCTAAATGCTGAATTAGAGCAAGGGGTTTGACTTTTTTTGTTGGTCGCAATTGAAAACAGAAGCTGATGATTTAACTGCCCGACTCTGTGCATGTGCTCAACGCACAAATAAAAAGATTATTTTTTCATTCATAATCCATTTTTTTCCTCTAAATAGTCCACTTTCTTCTCTAAAATTGGCTCCTGTACAAACAGCCGCGTTGGATCCCTCGGGTTACTGCGAGACTCCGGTGTACAACCCGGATCTCTGTCCAAATATGATCGCCGCCCAGGCCAAGCTGGTGTATCATCTCAATAAATACTACAACGAGAAATGCCAGTCTCGGAAAGCGGCCATCTCCAAGACCATCCGGGAGGTGTGCAAGGTGGTCTCAGATGTCCTGAAGGAGGTGGAGGTCCAGGAGCCTCGCTTTATCAGCTCCTTAAACGAAATGGATAACCGCTTCGAGGGGCTCGAGGTCATCTCCCCAACAGAATTCGAGGTGGTCCTGTATCTGAACCAGATGGGGGTCTTCAACTTCGTGGACGACGGCTCTCTGCCGGGCTGCGCCGTGCTCAAGCTAAGCGACGGGCGGAAGAGAAGTATGTCCCTCTGGGTCGAGTTCATCACGGCTTCGGGATACCTGTCCGCGCGCAAGATCCGCTCCAGGTTCCAGACGCTCGTGGCGCAGGCGGTGGATAAGTGCAGCTATAGGGACGTGGTTAAAATGATCGCGGACACCAGCGAGGTGAAATTACGCATCAGAGACAGGTATGTGGTTCAGATCACCCCCGCGTTCAAGTGCACCGGCATATGGCCGCGCAGCGCTGCCCACTGGCCGATGCCGCACGTCCCGTGGCCTGGTCCGAACAGGGTGGCAGAAGTCAAAGCCGAGGGTTTCAATCTCTTATCGAAGGAGTGTTACTCGTTAAACGGGAAGCAGAGCTCGGCGGAGAGTGATGCCTGGGTGCTGCAGTTCGCCGAAGCGGAGAACCGACTGCTCCTGGGAGGGTGCAGGAAGAAATGCCTGTCCCTGCTCAAGACGTTGCGCGACCGTCACCTTGAACTACCCGGGCAGCCTCTCAACAACTACCACATGAAAACTCTTGTGTCTTACGAGTGCGAAAAACACCCGCGCGAGTCGGACTGGGACGAGAACTGCCTCGGGGATCGACTGAACGGGATTTTACTGCAGCTCATTTCGTGCTTGCAGTGCAGGAGATGCCCCCATTATTTTCTGCCAAGCCTAGACCTTTTCCAAGGAAAGCCACATTCGGGCCTTGAAAACTCTGCCAAACAGACTTGGCGACTGGCGAGAGAAATTCTAACCAACCCTAAAAGCCTGGAGAAACTCTGAGGTAAAAATAAAAAAATAAACGGCATGTTTGTGACCGATCAAAGTTCTGAGGCCTAGACGATGCTAATCAGGAACTCTTCCACAAAATGGTCACTGTTGAAACCAACCCACGTTGTTTTTGTTGTAAAAATATTGTAGAGAGCTCCGTTTAAAAATACTTCACATGAAATTAATTTGTCTTAAGGAGGGAGCAAACTGTATCAACAATCAAAATGAATGGTTACCTGTCAGTATTACTGTTTCTTTCTTTTCTTTTTACGAGCCCTGCCCAACAACACGTTTTACCTAAAAGCTTTCGAGACAAAGCTATGTGACAGAATACAACTTGTACATTTTATACTGTAAATAGACACATTTGTAGATTGTGAATCCGGTGGTCTTCAGTTGTGAATATTGTTCTGTGACACGTAAATAGAAGTATAATTTCACCTGTTTTAACATTCGCCTGGATTATTTCTGAAGAGAGAAAGAGGAAAAAACATTTAGACCTTCATCAGCGATTTAATCTATTGTCAATGGCAAATTTCTAAAGTTTACATTTTAATGGTACTATTTGTTACGTTCCTAAACATTCCATACGCATACTTGAATTCTTATTTAAAGTATATTCGACCGTTTTTGTTTGTACCTTGCTTACCTGATAGAAGGCTGAAATTGAGAATATATATATGAAAAAATATACCTGAAAATAATGCACTTGAAATACACTGGAATATAACATTTTGTGATTTGATTTTTTTTTTATAGCTGTCTCTGAGTTTATTTAAAGAGTTAATAAAAACAAATTAATATTTGTGTCCAAATAATGATTCATGATGCATAAACATTGCAGCGTAAGAAAAGGCACGATTTTTGGGGATCTTTGAGCATCTGGATCTTTGGCATAAAAATGACACGATGTAGCCTGATTCTTACAAAATAAAAATAAAAAAAGCGGGGAAAACACCAAAACAGAAAAAGAAAGAAAGAAAAAAAAAAACTTCTTCCTGTGAACAGTGTTGTTGAGCGAAGGATAAAGATTAACTGAAATATTAATTGCTTAACGATACAAAATCTCTCATGACAGTTCGACACATCTGAAATGCACCCCTTCATTTTTAATGTTAAAATAATGTCATTTTAACTTACAGCTTTTTAGACTATATTTCCTTCACTCAATATTAGGTTATTCTATGTAATTCATGACAAAAGTGACGATTGCCGATTTGTGCGATTATGAGTTTTAAACACATAAGCTTTGGTTAATTTTACATAGGCTATTTGTACATAAATCATCATTCTAACTGATATTTTGTCATGAATGCAGGTCTAGTAAAAACTACCTTTATTCAAATCCTTTTTAAAAACTAAATCAAGATCTTTGCACGTGGCCTCAGGGGGCATTCAAGGCATGGGCCTCGATTTAGAAAAAAATATATATATTTTTAACGTTATGAAATAATTGACGGTTTTAATAAAGCTGTAAGATTGTTAAACAATTTATAGTATTTTATTTTGATCCATGTCATTCAGAGTGCAATTCGGCTTGGTATTTTTATGTGTACACACTTACAAATACATAATACAAATGCAACCTACTTTGGCATCAATGCGTCTGAAGGCTGGGTCATCTTCGTCCACTTCAAAATAGATTTCCGTGGTAGTGATAGAGAGAGTCCCACGAGCTACAGTGACCGGGGCAATAAGCTGGGCCGGGGTGCTCAAAACAACAGGGCCTATAAAAAGGAAACAGACTTTTATTTTCACAGGGGAAAATAAAACAGAATAGCCTAGGTCTCGCCAGGCAGTCACCAACAAACGATACATAATGCAAGTTAGTAGCTGATGTATTTATACACAACCATACACGCACATTAAACAATTTGTGACATTTCTTCAGAATGTGTTTGTAATATTTTTTCAAGCTTGTAGACTTGGACATGACGGGGGTCTAACGATCTTATACGCAATGGCTTGATCTTGCGTGTTGTGCGAAATATATTGCACGTAGTAGGTATATTCAAAATAATTTGGATTTACACAAAAAATAATGAATTTAGTATATATATTTTTTTTCAAATCGAATCAAAAGGTAAATATGGTGCAGAGTTTTACACAAACATACGCATGAAAAATGAAATGGGAAAAATATGTAAATTGTTAAAGCGAATCGTTTCAGCAATTACACGATTAGTCCTCCAAATTGAAGCGTCGGCTATCTGAAATTATATAAAGAAAATATCCCTTCGATTATTTGAATAGGTAAGCGTTTCTATGAGGCCTAACGGCAATCATTTCACAGTCACTTTCTTTCATTATTTTGCTACAAAACAAATCATATGTGAGTGATACGCATTTATGCGCTTCCTAATCAAATCAGTCGTTGAAATTCCCTTTTGATGATATGAAATCTGTAAAATTGACCTTACAAACATTATTAAAATATTTACAGACGTTTTGACCTCCGGTCAGATGACTAGGATCTAATCCCAGATGCGCGCGCGCGCTCTAAATTTTTCTCTTTGACCAGTCCTCTGTCTTTTATTAGTTCACCCTTGAAGCAGCCCACGGGTCCGTCCTGGATGTGAGGAGAGGCTCTTGAAATTGGGATATTTATCGATCCCCCTGAACTCCAAAGAGCCACTTTAACGTCTCATCAATCTTAATCTGCTCCCCTCGGCCAATTATGCCCGATACTGTTGTAAGATTACAAGTGGATTTGGGTTTCAATTCCCAGAGCACTCCTTCACTGCTCTCCCAGACCGCTCGTAGAAACCAAAGCCGCTCTGCCTCCTTTTGTACCAGCTATAACATCCGCCATTGCGCTTTCCAGCAAATACTACAAACGAATGTGATCAGTATATTTTGATTATATAAAAACAATCTGTGTAGCAGCTAGTAGGACCTTAAATCGAAGAGATATATATTTAATCACATTTCTTTTATAAGGAGTTATGCTGAACGAATAAAAATGTTGTGTAATTGCAAATAATTCGACAAGGCAACATCGCTTCACCTGTGAAAAGCTAGTGAGCCCTTTAATCCGAATCAAGGCCCTCTCACGTTTAATAGAGAAAGAGGCAATGTGGCCTAGCCCTAGAAGGACACTTGTGAATCCAGAGACTATACAGCATTAATCCAATGCGCAGAGAGAGGATTAGCGCTAAAACCTTCAGAGACCTCTAAAAAATTGGGATCAAACAAAAATACGTTCATATTACATAATCAGCGCGATCAGGTTTCACGTGACATGTAATCTCATCTGCCGCTGGGACTGGACCGTTTCTCGATCGTGTAAAACCATATGAACGACATTTATCGATGCTTCTAAATATTAGCTATAGGCCCAGCCCTATGTACGATACTATAGGCTACAATACTATACTATACTATAGGCCTACTATACTAAACTATACTATACTATAGGCCTACTGTATAGCTACTATACTATACTATAGCGTACTATATTTTACGATAGCCCCCCCCCCCCCAAAATAAATAAATAAAAATAAAAGTTACAAAAAATAAAATTACAAAATAAATAAAAAATAGTAGTAATAATAATAATAATAACGACTGTTATGTGTAACTTTTCCTGTTAAGCCTATTTGATTAATTTGTATTGCCGGTGTTCAAGTGATGTAGTGTTGATTTCAGAATACTAGTGAGGATTAGCAGATTATCATGTTGGAATGAAACAGGTGCAGTTGTACTCAGCAAATCTGAGCTGCATGCAGTCGGGTCACGTGTGCTCTGTCCTGACGTCAGCTGTTAATAAGACCGCCTCGCGCTATTGACTGTGATTTCACTGGAGTGTGGCGAGACAAAGGCATGCTGGGAAAATAGATGATTGTTCTCTCTGTCACTACAGGGGCCCTAATAAGAATATGAAAATAAGACAATTTTTTGTTTGATCATAGTACAAACGTAGGCTAGATGTGAAATAGATTAATAGAGTATAAAGCAGATATAACTAGTACAGGTAAAATGTTAATACGGTGGTCTAATATGTAACCACACACACACACATGAGAGAGCGTGTGTGAAAGAGAAAAAAAATCAGTATCAAATCTCTTTAACATCACACCTATTCTGTCTATGTTTAGCTGACAGCTCCTGTACTCTTATTGGCTGTAGGCAAACTAAGCCCTTCCCATTGGCTTTGAGAAGGCTGATGTTGATTGGCCTACACTCTTAAAAATAAAGGTGCTTCACGATGCCATAGAAGAACCTTTTTGTCTAAATGGTTCCATAGAGAACCTTTAACATCTGAAGAACCTTTCTGTTTCACAAAAGGTTCTTTGTGGCGAAAGAAGGTTCTTCAGATTACAAAAAGGTAAGAAAGAGATGGTTCTTTAAAGAACCTTTGACTGAATGGTTCTTTGTGGAACCAAAAATGGTTCTTCAATGGCATCGCTTGAAGAACCTTTTGAAGCACCTTTATTTTTAAGAGTGTATTGTTTACACTGTGCTCATTAGCACTAGCATTAGCTTGTAGGCCTGATGTCAAAATAGAAACAGCTCACAGCATACTGACACAGATGGCACAGCTCCCATTGTGGCGAAGATACACAATTCAGATAACAGAGATCAACTATAGTAAAACAAACATATGCATAAACACACATCTTTAAAAACTAAATGTTGAGCAAATAAAATGATTGTTAAAACAGGTCACAACACAAGGCTACCTGCAATGAGTCAAAAATAGCCTACATACGGAATAAAACAAATTTAGGAATAGTCATCCACAAATACTGCACAAACCTACAGTGGCAGATAATTAATGGTTTCCACTGATTTTTATTTCAACATAAATTTACTAAAGTTGTCTTTAAAATAATCAGTACTTTAAAGTATTGTAACTACAAAGTGCTGGAAATACAAAATCAAAGTGCTGGAGATACAATATCAGTGCATTTGATGCTTTATATTAATCTATTTGATGGTGCTCATTTAACATTTCAGGAATTTATAAGCTGTGCCAGGATTTATGATTAATTGCATTCCAGTAAAATTACTTTTAATATCAATGGAAGAAAAAGAAGACCAGGAACACACCAGTCTGCATTCCTGCACTCCGAATTGGCTTACATTGGTGGGAACATATTAAAGGTAATTGAGGCAATCCTGATTTAGATCTGATGAATGAATTCCTACAGAGTCAAAAAAAAGTAGAATGGCATACAGAACTGCTTATAAATTGTGAATGAGTTTGAACAGGTTGTATGCTGGGAGCTTTAATAACATGATCAGCTATGCATAGAGGACTGAGCATTACATATACAACACTTCAGATAGTAAAGAAAATATATAGGGAAATTAGGGCATTGGATTTTCTACAGATGCATAAATATCTCACCACTCATTTTTAACCTTCAATGACTAATGAAGGTCTGCAGAACGAGTGGGGCATTGATTATTCAGGGTATTATTAATAACATGTCAGCTACACATTCACAATACATATATCATATATAACATCTTCCAACGTAGAGCTGATAAAAATAGAAGTCATTCTGTTATTACAGTTGCTGAGAATAATGGAAATTCAAGTGATTAAAAAAAAAAAGATTCCTCAAACTAAAATAAATATTTTAAATAATTTTAGTTACAAAGGAAAAATCATCAGATTATTTTCCAAATATATTAAACATGAGGTTTGATTTGACAACTGTCATTATTAGCAGCTGAAATGTTGGAAAGGTATGTAACTATAAACAATGAACTCATCTATATCGATCTTGATTGCCTCCTGATTGTTGGTTAGAATCATATTTGCTTTAATTCTATAATAATTATATTTAATTAATTTGATTTAATGTAATATTACTGGTTTTTGAAGGGTTAATTTGTCTTTAAATAGCCAAACTTGCCTCTGGAAATAAAAACCCGGGGACAGAAATTTGCTGTGAGAAAAAAATAGAAGAGAAAGACATATTTAAAATACTGTTTTACTATAGACTTAAAAATAAATAAATAAACATTCAGCAAGAAAAATAAAAAAAAAGTAACACTGTCCAGAGCAATACTTAACCCTACACACTGCCAGAAAAACGTAAACACAGTCCAAACGCAAAGTAACTACACTGGTTTGCCTCTAGATTGAAAGGTAAGATATATTTATATATCTGTTCCATGTCAAATTCTGTCATTCTGACAAAATGCCACGCTTAAGCTATGTCTAAATAAATAAATGCTACCAAATGTGGAATTATGCAGACATTTCAGATGAAGTGCTTATGGCAGGACTTCTCTGTACAGGTAAACCTACAGGTATGTTTGAATATGACTTTATCATTTCAATAATATAACAAATTATGTCTAAAAATGATTAATCCAAACTCATGTGGCACATAGAACTTAAACCTGAAGACTGAAGGAAAGGGTCACGTCATGGAGCTGATGTATGACTTAACTTACTATGCATGCTGAATGGAGAACTGTCTCTTCCATACAGATTGCACTGTGTATTGTGTATAGGTTGACTCACCTGCCAAGTTGTCCACCTCTTTCTCCTGCAGTAGACTGACAGCGTCATCGTCCCCCTCGAGCATCAGCTCTGTCTCAGGGTTCTGGCTGACCACCGCCTGGCCACGGAAGGCCTTCCTCCCTCTCAGGGCCTCGTCTTCCTGAGGGCCTGCAGGGAGACAAGGGTGATGAAAATGTGTACTTGTGTATGTGTACTTAAGCACATTTGAGAATCACAAGGCATAACAAGTACATTAAAAATACCTATACAAATACATACATTAAAGATTATACTGTGTATATTATA
>NW_015538055.1:2272616-2297477 GCF_001515605.1 Sinocyclocheilus anshuiensis
GGTAGTCAAACTACAGGGTTCATCAATGAGACAGTTTTTGGGGTCATTTTTTTTTTTTTTTTTTTTTTTTTTTACGAGTCCACAGAAAATCAATAAGGCATGATAGATAAAGATTGTGGTTGCCAAGCAATGTAGGAACTTATTTTATTTTAAAGACCCATTCACAAAAACGATAACGATAAAGATAACTATAAAAATAACTATATTAGTGTCCATACCACCAGACAATAACGTTCTGTTTCTTATAAGCATGTGCTGCAGTTTTGGCGTCTGCCACTTTTAATGCTTGCACTCTTTAACGTAGGATGGATTCTGATTGGCTGATGTTTTTATCATTCATCAGCTGACAAAAAAAAGGTTCTGAAAGGGATTCCAATGATATTGTTTCTCTGTGCCATTATTAGTTACAGTTGTGGTGTGGAATCTGATATTATTTTAAATTTAGACTGATTTTTAGAGCTATTTTAGAACTTTATCATTATCGTTGTACAGTTAACATCCTTTGTGTCATTGGTCACCAAACTCGGTCTTGGAAGGCCGGTGTCATGCAGAGTTTCTCAACACACCTGCCTGGAAGTTTCTAGTATACCTAGTAAGACCTTGATTTGCTGGTTCAGGTGTTTGATTAGGGTTTGAGCAAAACTCTGCAGGACACCGGCCCTCCAGGACAGAGTTTGGAGACCCCTGCTTTGTGTGAACAGGCATTAACACTTTATTTCTGGGATGTCTTGCTATAGGAACAAACTCTGTCTGGCGTGAATATCAGCAATGATGTCAAATTGTGTAGCACTTGTTATTTCAATATCCTGACTGGAACCACAGGCAAACTATTACGCTTTACTCATTTGTATATTAGACACATTTTAAGACACTTTAATTCTCCCTTAAAGAAACTCATGATAAAGCATGTGTAGACCCGTCTACATTTCCAAGTTCATTAGGCATAATGAAATCTACTCTCTAAATCTGGACTAAAACAAGATTTAACCGACAGCGCAATTAAGCGACTGCAGATACCACCAAAGCTCATCACACAGCCTTATCAGAGGGAAAAAGAAAAATGATGCAAAAAAGTGTGGAGCCACTTTTGTATCGAACAAAAAAGATTCATTCATCAGCTTTAATTACTAAAGAAAAGAGAGAAAAATGCAGTCAGGCCTGACACACGTCACTGCACACTGGATTCGTCTTGTGTAAGGTCAGATTTGCCTGAGACACCTGAACAGAGAGATTCTTTGGAAAAAAAAGGAAATAAGAAACGCTTATCAGAAATAGAACGTGTCTGACACTCTTTTGACATGTTTCTTTTCAGTGCAGTGTTTAAAATGTTCCCTACACTCCCGTGGGGTTCATGTACTTTGTCTCAAAGCGGTCACGTTCGAATGCTGTCAACACCACTACACAGATGAAGAAGGAAAAAGAGAAGGAGAGAGAGAGAGAAAAAAATAAAATAAAATAACATAGCGGGCTTCCTGCTCTGTCTCATATCTCAGGAGCTTTCATCAGAGCCAAGGAAGAAGTGGGACCGCTTTTCGGAAATAGGGAGCGTGTAACATTTAGAGGCACAGAGCCAGCGAGCGGTCATGGATCAAAGCAGACTGAGGGAAACTTAAGACCGTAATTCTGTAAACCGTCATTATGCCCGCATTAAAGCAGGGAGAGCTGATGGAGCTGAGCTCCAGTCTTGACTGGCAAGATAAAGCTTAGGACCTCAGTGCAATGCATACAAAATAAACCAGGCGGATTTTGACAAGAAAATGATCCTGAGCAAATGGAGAAAGCTTGAGGGGGAAAAGTGAATTAAAAAAACTATTTAGCTTTATGTTTTAAACAAGAAGGCAACAAGAAGGAAAACAAAAAGTACATATATAAAGTCCCAGCGGACCTGGTCACTGCACAGAGTCAGTTGTATTTGTTGCTAATTTGTAGATGTTCCTAGTTCCTAGTTTATTATGCATACAAAATAAACCAGGCGGATTTTGACAAGAAAATGATCCTGAGCAAATAGAGAAAGCTTGAGGGGGAAAAGTGAATTAAAAAAACTATTTAGCTTTATGTTTTAAACAAGAAGGCAACAAGAAGGAAAACAAAAAGTACATATATAAAGTCCCAGCGGACCTGGTCACTGCACAGAGTCAGTTGTATTTGTTGCTAATTTGTAGATGTTCCTAGTTCCTAGTTTATTATGCATACAAAATAAACCAGGCGGATTTTGACAAGAAAATGATCCTGAGCAAATAGAGAAAGCTTGAGGGGGAAAAGTGAATTAAAAAAACTATTTAGCTTTATGTTTTAAACAAGAAGGCAACAAGAAGGAAAACAAAAAGTACATATATAAAGTCCCAGCGGACCTGGTCACTGCACAGAGTCAGTTGTATTTGTTGCTAATTTGTAGATGTTCCTAGTTCTGGCAGCCCCTAGTAACAGCTACAAACATCATTGATGCTCATATATCATTCCATGTTCACAATGAATCAATTTTATATCACTAAAAATGAACACTCTAGTGGGGGAAAAAAAGGTTGAATATTAACTAAACCACTGGATAACGCATCATATCAAAGATTAACATTAATCAACGTGTGCTCTTTACCATTATGGTCATCTATCCGTGCCAATAGCACAACCACCAGGTTATTTGTCATACATGCAAAACATAGATCAAAATGTAATTTTTCAATGATATCCATTTGTTTCTTCATTAGAACAAATTTGGAGAAATGTAGCATTACATCACTTGCTCACTAATGGATCCTCTGCAGTGAATGGGTGCCGTCAGAATGAAAGTCCAAACAGCTGATAAAAATATCACAGACTATTAAATAACAACATCTTCCATAGCCAATCCCCTATTGTCCTCTCACATCAAAATCCACAGACACATTTGTTTAAAACTGTTTTGGTCTGTTTTTGCTTGTAAACAGTGCTTGATCTGTGCATATTTCTCTCCTGATTCAGATGAGATTACTTTTTTTATTGGAGAAAGCAGTATTATGGATAGAGGACTCGTATTTTATTTATTTAATACAAACATGCAGCTTTTCCCTTCACACAATGTTAATTGATGTACTAGAGTCATGTTGTGGATTATTGTTATGTTTTTATCAGCTGTTTGAACTCTCATTCTGACGGCACCCATTCACGGCAGAGGATACAATGGTGAGCAGGTGATGTAATGCTTCATTTTTCCAAATCTGTTCCAATGAAGAAACAAACTGGGCCTGGGAGTAAATTTTCAGCAAATTTTCAGTATTCCTTTAAATCTTTCCTTGTGATACTGGGCAAAAAAGTCTGATTTTTTTATTGAATGAATTACTGTATGTTTACGTTTCTCCTGTGTCATCCACCACCTTTTTTCTACCAAACACACTGTAATGGATTCTGGCATCATCTTCTGTGCAAAAAATACATGCAGTGCTGCCACATAAAGTTAAGTTAGGAACTTGGCTATAATTATGTTCCTACCTTTTGGAACATCCTTCACATCGGGGGCGCTATGAATCTTGCCTACAAAAGCTCACTAGGTTCTGGAACACAGTGATGCATGTTCCTATTTTGAGCAATGACACCGGTACAGAAGCTTCCTGTTTTTTGTCTTAAATGGCAAGCCTTTGATAGAAAGCCTACATGGCCACATATATAAGATATCTAGTAACATAGACGATCATTTGTCAGTCTTAGGAATGAGGCTTGATGGGAACTCGAGATCGCTACAACTCAGACCTCCCCAGTGACTCGAAAGAACCCCTCGCTTGTATTGTCAACCACCTCGTTTATCGGCACCCCCGAAGCTCGCTCACTGGACTCCTGTGAGCCATCACGGTCAATAGTGAGGCTATTCAAGCCCAGCATGGCTTACCCGCTCTGCCATCAGAGGGTTTATGTTACCCAGGGCACAAATTTGGCATGACGCAGCAGGGTTGAGAAAGACCAGGTGATGGCTGGTCTGCCAGTCGTGGTGGGACTTCAATGATGTTCTTTGCTAAAAGCTTGGATCTGATCCATACAGCTGGAAGACGGGGAACTGTCATTGACTGACTGACATATGTATAGAATAACAAACAAATCAAAATGTGCTGCAGTAGATGTAGCTCTAAACTTATATCCAATGACTAGCACAATATGATGAAAACCAAATATTTGAAGTGGGCTCAAAATAGCACCTTCAGTGGCGCAAAACTGTTACTTGATAAATGCAAGGAGAGCTGAGTAGCTTGGGGTTTTGAAGGCTTCGGAAAAGGAAAGAAAAAAAGATTCTAGTTTGCAATTCAATTCTGTCATTCCATCACTATGTGACTTCTTCAACACACCGATCTCTTTACTTGGCCTTTTTCTTTCAAAAGTCACATCAAACGAAAAAATAAAAAAAAACTGTGCATAGCTTGTGGCAAAGGAAATTTTACAGTTTGTGAAAGCAGCTCCCAAGGTGGAAATATTTAAGTGCTCGGTAGTTTTACTGTTCAAGTTTTTTTTCAGATGAGCTAAAAGGCTTCAAATAGGCCTCCATTTGGTTGGTTATTGTTGCTCAAAGTCCATGTTTTATTTATGGTTGGAGCTCTAGAGTATTTGCCTTGCACTTTTATTGCCCCACTTGAGTCATGCACACTTGTAGCCTTAAATGAAAGAGCCCAAAAAATTAGGAAAAAAAAAAAATATAAAGAATGAAATAATATTCCATTTAAGCAGTAATTGCATCTGATGTATCTTTCCATTCTGGGATTGACAGATGAGATGCCTTTTGTAAAAATACAAAATGTACTAAGGGATTGTGAGACGTGTAGATGTATGTCTCTGCAGTTGACTGATCTATAATAACTCAAACAAAATGTTGCACATGTGCCATAAGTGCATTCGCACACAAACAATGTGGCAAAGTGGGCTTGCTGCGCTCGTCGATCAAATGCCAGGAATTCTGCAGTCAGCTCTGGAAAAAGAAACCCAACTTCGTAAAGTGAAACCGGAGACCCATGCAAAGTTTTTGTTATGGTTTTACTCATGTGAGAAGCATTTGGTATCACACATACAGAACCAATATGGCTGATTACAAGCCCCACATTGAATCCATATGCACAGAATTTCGCAGACAGCTCCACAGATTTAGAATTAGAATGCCTGCGTGTTTAAATATTTGGGCTAATTTGATTAGGCTCTCACATGCTAATTAAAGGAATATTCCAGGTTCAATACAATTTAAAATGAATCAGAAGTGGTATAAAGTTAATTATCACACAAAATAATTTTGATTCGTCTCTTGTTTTCTTAAAAAAAAAAAATAATAAAAATAAAAATCAGGGTACCGGCTGAGATTTTAAAACCAAATTTAAGATTTATTAAAGACTTTTCATTAAAACCTGCATAAAGAAAATTAAAGAACAAACCTGAAAAAATGTATCACTATGCTAATATATATGAATTATATAACTAAAATAGATCGATATTGGAGTTAGCGTCAGCAGCACCGCATTTTGAATTTACAGCACTTACATTTATTTAATGAAATCATCTACTTTTGAAGTTTAATGATAACATTAGGTTTTATCACAATTCCTGTGATAAAATTCCTTTTATCAAAAATCCACATCTATTTTAAAATAGAAATTATTACTTTTGTTACGCCATTTAGGACATTTAAGACTTTATATGACCTTACATTTGAATTTAAGATCTTTAAAGGACCTTTGAGGACCATGAAAATGCATGTTATGGTGAGGCACTTACAATGGAAAAGAATGGGGAATTTTTTTAAAAAGCACTTACATTTATTTTGTTAAAAGGTCAAATATATTTTTTAATTGTTTAAACAATTATTTTTACAGTTATTTTAGGGTTTTAGGCATTGTCATGACAACAAAGTTTAAAAACTGAAAAGGTTAGCAAGCAATTTATTTCCACACTAAAATCATGTTAACATGCATACTGTTTACGTCTTGTGGTTATACAATGTAAACAGTTAGTATTTTAACGTTTACGGATTGGCCCCAGTTACTTCCATTGTAAGTTTCTCATCGTAACCCAGATTTCTGCTTTTCTTAAAGTCCCCATGAAATCAAAATTAAAGTTTTTTGGGTGTTAGTATCAATATGTTAGTCTTAAGGTTATCTATAAGGCAGTGTGCTCCAAAACAGTGACAAAATTTGCATTTAGAAGATATAAGCATTCAAATCTTGCAGTTTGTCACTTCCGCCAAAATGGCTCAACGATTTTTTTTGACGTTACATCGTACTTCAGCTTCTCATCAAACTTTCTGTCCAATCAAGTGCTCTCTAGAATCCGAAGCGCCCGCCCCTACACTATAAAATCGACGCTGAAACCGCGGCTGAAATCGATCACTTGTCCACAGAATTAGTATTTTCTGTACAGTGAATGGCACGTAGTGCACTATATAGGGGACAGGGAACGATTCAAACAGTGTATCGGAAAAAATGTATCGGAGCGATTTGAATTCTACACAGAATGCTATATTTTATAGCAATATGGATGAGATTGTGGCTGGCATATCCTGTCAAATACGGCTTTACGGAGCTCAACGGCTCTAGCCCAAGCTGTGATATAAACGAACGCTATTGGCTATTTTAAAAAGGGGCGGGGCTGCTTGATATGTCCTGCCCTGTCTTCCTGTTTCAGTTAAAATGACATCAACACATAGAGTAACGCTGCATGTTTCTAAGCATTTCAGGGGACCTTTAAGCAAACAGTCAACATACATTTTTGTGGTAATCAACATCATTTGTCGATTTGCTTCTATTAAATTTGTACTGAATCATCACACCTCTCTTAAGTCCGCCCTTTCACTCTTTCTCTTATAACAAGCTATAAAGATCTCTGTCCAGAGAGGTTCATTAGGTCAGGGCAGAGCTGCTCACCTGAAAATGAGACTTCAAGGACACCCGGAGGTAGAACAGGCTGTTAAAGAGCAGGATCAATATTAACCTGACTTCCATTTCATGCTTGCCCAATTCCAATCAGCTAACAATATACTCGGCCACTCGTGAATAAGGGGGAAGGTACAGTATCAAAGCCTGAGACCGGCACGAAGCACGCTCACTATTTTGTCAGCATGGCTAATAGACTAAACTGAGCTATTTTAAAGCAAAATTTCCCACAGACATATGCAAAGGTGCCTGGGAATGAGGCACAGAGCAGTATGGTTTATCAAATGCTTATACAACATGTAGTCAGCCGTTTGAGGTCCCATTAAATTCAGGCTGTTCCTCTATTTTCAGTGATTGAAGATCATATTACAGCCACAGAAAATACATTAAATTACCATGAATCAAATATAATGATGTTGTTTCTAGGGTAGTTAGAACATTTTTCGAATGAACCTGAGGCATACTTCATGTCCACCCATGTCAGTTTGCACAAAAAGAAATGTGAAATATTGCTAAAGCGCTGCATATGTTCTAATGCAGACAAGCTCTATGAAAATATGTCATTGTGAATAAAAACAAGCCCTATATGCAGTGACTGCTGTCAACTGCCAGTGTTCTGACATTTGAGAGCAGTCATTTTTCAATCTCTTTGGTTTCTGGCAAAAAGAATGGAAACTTATATGCACCCTCAACAGTTAATTCATTCAAATCACCTACGTTAACTCAACGTACCACGGCCGCCAGTCACAAAAGCAGCTGTAAACCTCCACTACTGCCAGTTCAGCAAAGCACAGAGCTACTGACTTTTGCAGTTTCTTAAAATGATGATTTATATATCCTATGCAATGTGTTACATATAGTTTTCATTATAGTGAATAAATAAGAGTGCTTTTAAATACAATGAACTAAATGAATAAAATCAAATAAAAAAAGAAAATTATTATTATTTTTACATTTTTATTTTTATTTTTAAATTTTAAATATTTTATTTTTAGTAAAAATATACACTGCATAAATTTTTTTTTTCCGTTTCGTTTATTTTTAATGTATTTATTTAAGTCCATTGCATTTATAAGCTTATATTTAGCTTAAAAGCTTAGCACTGTTCTGCTGGTTTATGAAAACAGTCCCTCTGTTTCTATAAAACCCATACAGAGAAGTCATTCTTTGCTGTCCCTCTCTCTCAGGCTCTCTCTATGGCATTGTGGGGGCAACATCTGACTACAGGCAATCCCTTCCACATGACTATCTTATGCATTATTCCACTCATTAAGGACTGGTAGAAGCCTGGGGACCTCAACAAGTCCTCAATCACAGTGGCCCCAGACACTAGACCGCGGGTCCACAGAGATGCACTGACAACTTACCAAGGACAGGCAGAAAAAGAAGCCGGGCCAGAGGAATACTGCAGTGGTGTGAGCTTCTGAAGAAATGCGGGAGATATACTGGGTAATACGTTTGAAAGACAGTGTGGATTTGATATGGTGGCAAAATGAATTATTGGGGGGAAAAAGTCTGTTGTGACATGAGCAGGGGCCACCTGCAGGTCAAGGAACAGCTGGCATGTGTATGTACGAGTGTGCATGCGTGTGTTCTGGCTCTGACACACAGACCATCTGACATGGCCTCAAAACAGTTGAGCACAAAAGGCCAGACATCTAGATAGACACAATATTAACGCATAACAAGTCAAAGAAAATGACATAAGTAGTCCAAAATTTATTTCAGTACATTAAAAGTGCAATTCATTATCATCCCAGGTGGCCATTAGCAGCATCATAACAAAACATGCTGTCAAATAACACTCTCATATGCCTCTATCCATAAGTATAAGCTAATATCAAGGGTTCAATTGTGGTTGGTTCAGTTTTTTAAATAGATGGGCCTATTTCGCTTGCCCCCTTGTAAGTTTACCCATGAGTAATGGAAATAGCTACAGTAACTATTCTGTGCACAAGAGAGAAGTCGTCCTATTGTACTTGAGAATCAATAGACTTGCCCTTGTTCGGTTAATACACTCCCTCTCGTATCTTCAGTTTGATGCCTGGAGGAGAAGCGCCCGCAGTGGTTAATAGTATTGAACCGTTTCTCTTTTAAAGCCTCTGTTGCGAGACACAGAGCCAAATCGACAGCCGTGCGGTGGGCAACGCTGCAAGTTCAAACGGGTCAATGAGGAAAAATGTTTGAGTGCAAAAGGCAGAAACAGTAAAAAAAAACACAAAATTTTCCTCTCAACAATGTGTGCCATTAGAATATAAAAGCCTACCATAAAGCCCTCTTGCCATGTTCAATTGACAAGGCTCATAAATATACAACCTATAAAGCTGACAACGAACTGTTTCTCAGCTCCGAGAATATTAGTTGCGTCCAAGAGTTGATTGGAGGCTTTCTAATTCGCATATGTGTGTCCCATTTGGTGAACAATGATGTCATTGTATGAAATGAACGCAATTTGGGATAATGAGCTAGACTGACAGAGTCCAGCAACAATTTTGATTGGCTGTTGGCAGAATTACTGACCGTAGTCCTCCATCGATTTGCACGTGATGTCCAAGTGGGTGGAGCCAAAAGGGTTTCGGATGAATCTCCGCCTCCTCCGGAGGTCATCCTCCCAGTAATCCAGACGCCAGAAGTCATGCAGCTGACTGGAAAAGGGGAAAAGACAGGAACTCCTGTTAGGAATCAGAAAAAAAAAATGTTGGAAAGCTAAAATTAAAAAATGAAAGCACAGAATATAATTTTATATGATGAAACAAGCCCTGCTTACTACAGGGCACATCATACTTTGGCACATTTATATATTATTACTCATTTTGTTAAAAATACATTCACAAATGTGAAGAACTACAACAGAAACACAGACACATACGGAAACCCATTTTCATCACATTAGAAAAAAATAATGCTTTGGTAAATCATATGAAAAAAATTGACATCAAAGTTGGAATTATGACATAAGTCATAATTATGACAAAAAGCCAAGATTATGAGATACTAAGTCATAATTATGAGATATAAAGTCAGACCTATGACATACTAGGTCTTAATTTATGTCATAAAAAGTCAAAATTATGACCCAAACAGTTGAATTAGTCATAATTATAAGATAAAAAGTTTTAATTATGACTTACTACACATTAATTATGAGATAAAAAGTCTAAATTATGAGACAAAAAAGTTGGATAATTATGAAAAATTATGACAAAAAGACAAAATTATGAGACATTAAGTCATGATTATGAGATAAAAAGTCAAATTGATGACTACGCATTAATTATGAGATAAAAGTAAAAATTATAACATGAAAAGGTGAAATTTTGACATGAAAAGGTGAAATTATGAAATAATGTGAAATTGTTAAATACTAAGATACAATAATGAGAAAGTTGGCACAATATTATAGTCAATATTATAAGACAAAATGTCAACGGCAGTCCTAATTATTAAATAAAACTCATTACATAATAAAATTCTGACTTTGTCATCATTATTACTTGCTTAGTTGACTTTGTCATCATTTACATTTTTGTCAAAATGAAGACTTAGGGCCCTATTTTAACGATCTAAGCGCATGGTCTAAAGCGCACGGTGCAGGTGCACTCAGGGCGTGTCCGAATCCACTTTTGCTAGTTTAAAGTCGGCATGAAACAGAAGTAGCGATTGTCTTTTTTGCTAGTTTAACGACGGGAAAACTGTCGGCGCGCCCGGGCGCATGGTCTAAACGGGTTGTCCCTACGCCCCATTCACGTCAGTGTCAATGCCTCTCGTTTACTTTGAATGGAGTGACGTCAAGCGTTGGCGAAATGAATTGTGGGTCCGTCGCGTCGCGTCGCGTTGGGTCTGTTGCTCGCGGCAACTTTTCAAGCGCCAACGCAGGCGTCAGCCAATCAGATCGCCTTATACAAATACCCTAGCGCAGACGCTAGCCAATCGCGTTCATGCAACACCAGAAGACTAATGTGATTCGCTGTTGTCACTATGACGGTCTCAGGCTGTTGTCACTATGACGGTCGCGTCAGCTCCAAGCTTCAGAAACGCCCTCCGTCAAGCGTTAACGCTGACGCCCCGTGTGAATGTGCTATTCTCTTAATGAGTAATGGGTGTTTTTTGGACGTAACGTGCAATAAACCAATCAGAGTCTCATCTCCCATCCCCTTTAAAAGCCAGTTGCGCTCGCGTCATGGCGGGTTCGCTATTTACATGGCGGAATGTAATTTTTCATTTTTAAAAATGTTTGTGTGCTGCTGCGCTTCACAAAATGTTCACTTTTACAGATTAAAGTCACTTAGTAGACTTCTTTCACAAACCTGCACTGAGGCAAGGCAGCTGTGTGTGTAATAAGCAAGGTGTACGTGCGTTGTGCAAAATATAGCTAATTCATGAAGTTCATTAAAGCTCCAGAAACCCAGACACGCTTTTGCACAAGAACCCCTCGGGCACAAAACAGCAGCCGTGGCTCTCCAGCACACAAATAAATAACAGCAAGTCCCATTAACAAATACGGTATCAAATTACAAGTATAAACGGTGCAGCTTGCCTCCTTTTTACTGTGTTTTTTAACAAGTCTTGTAAATCAGAGGTAGGACCCTCTATGCAGCCGGAGAGGGGTTTTAATGATGCTGGGGTCTCACCATAGCCACACCCCAGGCCAATAAAACAGAGACCCCCTCCCTCTGCATATGTGCAGCTGTGATTAAAATAACGTGCTGAAATATTCATTGAAATAATTCCCAGGGCCCTGGAGCAAGCTGCAGAAAATTGCGTTTTTATTCATTATTAATAACAGCGAATTAGAGAACGTATAAGAGGAAAAGATGAGAGGCCGAGAAAAAAGGGGAGCAAGGGGAATGAGAGGGAAACGGCTACAGCATGTGGTAACCATCTTTGTAAATGATTATTCCAACATTAGCAGGGACCTGGGCTAATTTTATTGCTTGCAGCTAATGCAAACCATTAAGGGCAGGGACCAGCATCAGGTTACTAAGTGCAGCTCGTTTCGAGCGCACTCGGGCTGGAGATGATTCAAAGGCTTTAAAACGGAGTGAGAGAGAGGGAAAGGAAAAAGCACAGAAAGGAAAAGCAGGCCAGCACCAAATAATACTGCAGCTAATTTACTCCAAAGAGGATTTAGAGAGTGATGATTGGTGTAATTGGGGGATAGATGACAGCATGGTATGGGACAATCAACAAATTCCACATGTGGTTTATCTTCATTACCAGCTACTCATGGGGAAATACACCATTCACTTTGAGCCATATACTAATTTCCATAAAAAACTATGACATGAGTCATTAGTCTAGGTTCCTATCTTACAAACAGAGGTTAAAGAACTATCTGTAGGAATACTGTACAAAAATTTAATTGATTTGTGCAAAATTTGTAGGGGAAAAATTTTGAAATTCTATCATCATATACTTGCTCTAGTTTTGTCCAAATATATATGCTTTTATATTTTTCGTCGTAACTAAACCATGCCAGTTTGAAAACGTGTATTGATAATAAAATGTATATATAATGTCAATATAATGGAAGTAGCTATAGATCTTTCCAATCTTGTCATTTCACCAGATCAAATTATGACATTTTGATTAAAAACTGCAAGGTTAAAAAATACAATAAAAATGAAGAATATTCATGGAGGAATCATTCACAATAAGATCCATAACATTCATTTAAAAAAAATAGATGAATGAATTTCCATTTCATATTGACTTTTAGAGCTGAAATGGAGGGAATTATTAAAAATCTATTAAAAATAGATTAAAAATATTTATCTTTTCAAATTTGTAACATTTTATAGTCGCTATAAAAAAGGCATTATGAAGATTCTTCAAAAAAAAAATGTGTTAATAAAATCACATATATATATAATATATATATACACACACAAAAAGCTGTGAAAAAAAAAAATCTTTGTTTGCTCACTATTAATAGTATTTCGCTCACTTGTATATAACAATAGAAGCCAACATTCTCACTTTAACACAAGGCAAAGCCATTGCATTAAAAAAAATCCTCAGATCCTACTGAGGTGTTTGCCCCAAGCTATGGATTGTACTGAATGGGCCTCTCTCCACTCTGCCATAATATTGAAGCAGTCTAAACAGATTAAAGTGTTACAGCAGGATCACATCACAAAAGCTGCTCCTTGTTGCGTGAATATTATATCTACAAATGTCAAGAAATCAGGAGGCTCAAGGGACTTAGCCGAGCTCTGATAGCAACATGAGTGCTCGCTCTCAGTTTAACATCAGTCAAGAATGTGTGTGTGTGTGTGTGTGTGTGTGTGTGTAGGAAACAAAGCCTGTTTGCATACATGAGTGGCATGCCTAAAGTTCATCACTCGCCGGGGTATGAAAAGCAAAGCGTTGTGTCGGGGGCTTGTCTGTTGTCAGTCTTATACCTCGAGAGCCAGACAGAGATGTCAAAAGGCGGAGAGGTCAAAGTCACGTAAATTACATTGTAAATGCAAGATTACAGGGTGAAAAAAAATGTAAATCCCACCGAGGCAACCAGGCGATTACCATTTAAGATTATAACATCCAAAGCCGAGTAGCATACAGCCGCGGGAGAAATCCATGCGGGTACACTTTGAAGATTTCCGAGTTTCCTCTCCCACAGCATATATGATGATTTTGATTTGGTTTGACAGTGGAATTTCGGCTGTGTACAGCATTTCAGATGAAAGACCAAACATTTTTGTTTTCTTCTTAATAAGTGGATTAGACAAGCACACAGTATTACAATGAATGATAAACCGAAGGGTGCTTGATGACACCGTTTACATTTCTTTACCCACTCTTTCCCCTAAAGCATATGCTTTTACTTTGGTGGTGGTTTCCGCAGGATTGGATGAGGGTCCAGTGATACGTTAAACCCTGCAGTCAACATATAGAGCCGGATTTAGTCAGTGCCAAAATTGCCATGACGTGAGTTTCCTCACTTAGGGTGGTCCAGCTCAAAAGAGAGGTCTTCTTCCCACAGGGGCATTATGAACGTATACTGTACTCTTTTACAACTTATTTAGTCCATTAAAAACTATTACAGCAGTCCTTCTGAAGAGCAATGGGTGATATTTAAGGAATATGGCACGAGTAAGAGAGCTGAATGTGTGTAATTTTATGGTTTAAAAAAGGTTAATATTCAATTTTTAGGCACAATATTGTCTGTTTCTTTGTCTATTTTTGTTCCGCCAATGAAAACAATTTTAAACAAATCAACAGCAGAATACACAGAATGTGTTTTTGCGTTTAAGAATGCCTGATGGAGAACAATGAAATAGGGAAAATTACATAAGGTTTCAAGAATTTATTTTAACTTGAGTGTGGCATTTTTAGAATGCCGTGTCATGTGCAAGATGTTGCAAAAGTCACCAGACCTAAGTGCAATGGTCAAATACTTTCAGTGAGTGCTTGTTTATATAGAAAAACAACAGAAAAGTGAATTGTTGCACATTTTAGAGCAACCCAGCAGAGGTGTTTTGTTCACTGACAAAGAACGAAACGGTTGAGTGAAAAATCCAGTGACTCACTCATAGGGTGTCTATATTATGCTGCGACAAAGAGCACTACGAAATGATCAATTTCAATGGGGATGAAGCATTGTAAGGGAAGAAAAGGAGAATATAAAGGTGTGTGAAATATTTTGAATCTGCTGACCAATGACAATATCAGATGGGACCAGTTGTGCAGTGAATATTCGATCCCTGTCACCTGGCTTTATTTTGTGTTTTCTCATTGTTGTAATATCAATGTCCAAATGACACTTCTCGATATAATGCATTGTGTTTATATGTATGTTTCTGGAATGTAGTTATAGAACACATATTAGAAGTAGTGTATTCGTGCATTATTTCAAACTTGACCAGATCTTACGCATTTCTATCTATCCAACAACTGCTTAAAAGTCTCTTTGATGTTGTATTATCGCTTATAGAACGCCATTCAGCCAATTAAATTTGACCAGAACTAACTGTTATATAAAAGAGCAATATGACATTCACATTTTGCAATGGTGCTGTTGTGCAGGAGTCGTTATTAGAAAATAAACACAGTGCCTAATAGGCTACTTAACTGTGTTATATATCAAAAAGGAATGAAAAAAAAAATTCTATTCTCGCTGGTCTTCACATTAAAGAGTGGATCCTGATAGCCGTTTCTTCTAAATGGTAATCACTCACTGGAATTAGCTTCCGACACGCCTGACTTTACCAATCGCACAGCTCATGATGACAGGCATAAAGGATGGTGGAGGGCCGGCCCTCCTCGAAAGCGGCTCAAATTTATTAGTCACATCTGCCATCAATCACCCAAATGGATTTCCAACTGCATTTTAAAAGCTAATTTCCCTGCACTGATAACCAAAACTATCAGCCAACCAGAGTGCCAGTCATTATTTACTACTGCTTTGGGTCTAATTTATTTCTAAATGCATCACAAAAGACTGGTGTAAAAAAACTGTGTATCCTCCTCTCTCCTCCACACATTAAAAAACACTCTCAGAGAGTGAGAGAACAAGATTTAAAACCCTTGTGTCCATAGGGCATGTATTGTTTGTGAAAGGCCGTAAAAAATGACATCCATGATTCAGTCTAAAATGGCAAAACGGGAAATAAAGGAAAGGATAACAATTTAATCTTAAAACATATATATAGCTATGTTTATGTTTGGAAAGCCTGGCTGCAGATATGATCTATTGGGCTTTTACACTGGTGTTGTGGGGGATTATGGGATGCTGGTTCATGAGATGGATTACCCTGTTACCGTGCTGCTCTGCAGGGCTTGAGTGATCAAATCAAGCAGACCTTCAATGTACATCTCCAAAGATTAATTTAAGTGGGAGGATTCAGTGGTGCAACTGTTCCGTCTAGACAAATCTTTGACCACCTCTGAGTCTCTCTGGTCTAATAGAGCCTCAGTCTTCTGAGCAGAGTCTTTCTGAATAAGGCCTTGTTCACACAGATAGCAAAACACCATATGAAATCCCAATCTTAATCCAAACCGCATTTGAAGGTGGTTTGAAATTGTTTCAGAACTGTCACATTTTACTTTTTTATTATTATTATTATTATTATTGGCATTTGTGCCACATAGACAATGTGCATCAGTGTCTCTTTCCCCGCACGGTCACTACTGCATTCGCTATGTAGTATATATTTAAATATATTTTATCATACAAGCGGTTATGGATTCAGTACATGCATGAATGTATGTTCTAAATGTATAATAATAATAATAACAGAAAAATAGGGCTTTCAATCAATAAAAATGATTGAAATTAATTGCGATATGCCAATTACTCTAAATTAAAAACATTTAATTGTATATACGAATATTCATTTGTTGATAATGCATATAATTCAGAAACATTATTGTGGCACACAAGACACTGATAGGAACTACAAAAAGAGGATTATGTCCAATGATACATAAATAAAACAAACCATGCATATTTGACTTGTAAAGCCAATCACTGGCAAACCGTTCACAACCCATTTTGTCAGTCTGTCTATGCTATTTTTCATTTATTGGTCTATGCACACATAGAGAATGATGGCGTTTGCTTGGGCACTACATTAACAGCAGCTCTAGAGAAGAATACAGTCATGATCACGGTCATTGAGGCCATTGATGATTATCTAGAAATCACGTCACTACAGATAGTCTCTTGTTGTGGCATATAAGAGAAAGGGAATGGCAGGGAAATTCAATAAGGCACCATTATGTTCTCATTAAATGCATCCATTGGGGACATAAATGGAGCATAATTAGTAAAATAGCGGTAATCAGTGACTGCTCTATTTTGGGGGTCGCCTGGCTTTCCTCAGTGCCACATTGACTCTGTGATGTTATGGCTGCCATTGCGCATGTTCATGACGCTAAACACACACGCAACACTTTCAATGAAGTTCAACCAACTCTCTACTCCCTTTGCATATGTCTGTTTAAAATTGGGGGTATTAGCACTACTTAAAACTAATATAGCTTGATCTTTGGGGTTTGACAGCCAAAATCCTTTCCAAGATGGAGATCATTTAACATGCTTTTACAAAACTTATTTAAGATGGTACTCCTCATGGAATTGCACCTCAGATGGAAATTATTTACTCCTAAGTTAGCCTGTCAGGAAAAGCCACAAAAAAGGATGCCTCATGCAATATTTAGAAAACAGCTTTTGGTAAACAGATCTTTTGTGGATATATTCTCTAGCCTGAACTTTTCATCTTTGTCCTGGCTTTCATTTCTTTGCAAGAGTTTATATCTGAATCAAAGCCAAATCATACATAAACACTCCATTTAAATCACTACAGAGTATCCAGCTATTTATCGTCCATTTTTCAAGTCTCATCTTTCAAGGTAAACACATTTAAACCTGATATGAGTTAGGTTTTAAGCTAAAATGAAATGATCTTTGAACATCGGATCTGTAATAGAAATGTAATAAAATGGCACATGTGATAGTCCACAACTCAGTCAGTAACCTTATGGGAAAAAAATAAAAATAAAAAAGGTATTTGTGACTTTTTATCTCACAATTCTGACTTTTTTCTCACAATTCTGAGGTTATATCTCTCAATTCTGTGTTTTTTTCCCCACAATTCTGAGTTTATATCTCACAATTATGAGAAAAAAGTCAGTCAAACTCACTATTGAAAGACAAAAAAGGTAAAAATTGTGAAATAGTCACGATTATCTTTTTTTTTTTTTTATTCCATGGCAAAAAAAAAAAAGGTTTGTGATATGCAAATTAAAAATTCGGAGAAAAAAAAGTCGAAATTGCAAGATAAACAGAGAATTTTGAGAAAAAGTCAATCCCTGTAGACTCACGATTGCAATTTTATAACTTGGAATTCTAAAGAAAAAAAAATCTGAATTGTGATACGTAAACTTGGAATTACAAGTTTATAACTTGCAATTCTGAGAAAAAAGGTTAGAATTGTGAGATATAAGCTCGCAATTTCAAGAAAAATGTTATAATTGGCAATTACCTTTTTTAAATTTGTATTCTGTGGCACAAACAAGCTTCCATAGAAACTTCATTATGTAGCTGAATCAAACTAAAATACTCAAGCAGACACAAAAAAAAGCACTTTGGCTTAAGACTGGCAAGGCCTGCACCGAGGGTCACTGCAATGGATGAAGACAGACGCTGCTGCCTGTGTGAGAGACAGAGTTCTAGTACAAGTCAGACATCCCTTCTCGCCCGTTTCGGCAAACCATCCATCTCTCACCAAAGACGAAGCCAACCGAGCGGGAAAACTCTAGCAGTGGCGCTCTTTTCTGTTGAAATTGATGATCGTTCCAACAGCCCTCTCTCCCAGAGATAATTAGCACAAGCTTTGAGGTTAAGCACGCCCAAAGGGAAGTGACTTTTTGTAGGTCAAAAAACAATCGGAGGGATTTGTGAGTGAAAGAGTCATTGTGAAAGTTTCTAGCTTGCAAATGGTGGCCACAGGTGTTTAGTTTACCAAATGTTTTGTAACAAAAGGAGCTTCGGTGGAAACTAGCATAGTGGACTTGTTTATTTCAAGACTGGACACAATGAGAAACATGGCAATGGAAGGTCACTCAGGTAAGGGTGTGTTTAAGAGTCGTTTCAGCAGTTCCTCCATCAGTCTTCAGATGTCAAAGATCATTTGAATCACATTCACTGTTCTCTCCTGCTTTCCCTAATTAGCTTAAAGAAATAGGTTGACAAAAAATGAAAATTCAGTCATTATTTACTTTCTGTTGTTGTAGTTTTTTTCCCCCAGTGGAACACTAAAGGACAATTTTTGAAGATTTAGACACAGACAGTACATGGATTCATATGACAATATATTTCATATTTTTAATATTCACAATATTACTGTTTTTACTTTATGTTTGTATATATGCATATTATTTAAAGTAAATGCAATAATACTGTGTGCTTTTATGACTATTTTTATTGTTCTTTGGTTCTTATGAGAGCTTGACTGATGTGGTGACATGATGGTGAGTAAATAATGCCAGAATTTTAATTTTTAGCCCCATATTTCCTTCAATACAAACATGTTGGGACTTGCAGTCTCTGGAAATAAATGACACAGCAGATCACAGCTGATCTTTTATTTAGACCTCAGACCAAAATCCCAATTTTGTGGGGCCTATAACCAATAAGGGCTGTATATATACTATTTCCCTTCAATTGCTGCTATTAGAATTGATAACCTTTCAACCACTCCCAGTGAGACTGCTTAACCAAGCCGTGTGTAACTGGAAGGCTTCATTCTATCACCAAGTTATTATCCAGTATCGGACTCCTGCCATCCATCAAACAAGAGACCACGCGCACCGTTATTCAAGGGAAATGGTACCTCCCTCATTCTCCACCTTCCTACAAATCAATACATGCCACTACTCTCCATCTCTTGTCTTTTTTCTTCATCTCCCTCCTTTTCGTCAATGGCAAAAAAAAAGTAATTATACCAGAGAAAGCGTTGACAATCAATACACAAGTCAGGTTAAGTTAAGGTCTGATGTGGTCCAGGTATGCTGGTCCTCGATCAGCTGTCAGCCATAGTGCCGACGTTGACAAAGGGCATGAACGCAACAACGGGACGGCTGTCCACTGTGACCACGGACTTTACATTTTTGTTACAGACAGCCATTCTGGAGCAATTAGCGACTGTTTAGAGCTGCATTAAACTCCAGGTAATGGACACTAAGAAGTAGTATTATTGGACACCAAGCATAGTCAGCTACGCGCCATTGCATGGCAAAAAATGCTGACTGAAAATCGGTGGGCATCTTCTTTATTCAGTGAGACATGATGCTTGGGAAGACTGCTGAGACTGAGTGTGTTTTGCAGAGCTAGCATTAGCATTTAAACAGACAATGGCCATGTTTTCAATAGCATACTACTAAACTGCTCATTCTATGTGAGTGGAATGCCAAAAGTTAAGACAAATAAATAAAAAATAAATACATTTCCAATATTACAACTTGCTAACACTTACTGAAGCAAGGAAACGTAATGCAACATAATGAAGTAATGTCACAACAATGTAGAATACAACTGTTTGAAATGTTTATTTTTGCATTATGTACATTTTAAAAAGCGTGTCATTTCTGTGATATCAAAATAGTTTTATACTTATTTATATAGTATAATTATAAATATAAATCTGTTTAATTAACTAAATATATATCTGTTTAATTAACTAAATATTTGGTAATTTATTATGAATATGATTATGGAGGATTGTGAGTGCCATATTAATATAAATAAATAAATACATAAATATTAATTGAAAACTTAATTGGATGTTACAGAAATTACACACTTTGTGCACTGTAAAACACGATTTAAAGCATATAATATATAAAATAAAATAAAATAATAATATTTAATTATTATTTCCTAATCGTGAGAACAGATAAAACCATTTCTATTGCACTGGAATGATCATTATAAATGATAATTATAAATATTTTTATTTAAATATTTAAATTATTTGCATATTTATTATGGATATGATTATGGAGGATTGGGAATGCCATATTAAAATAAACAAACAAACAAACAAACAAACAAACAAACAAACCTAATTGAAAACCATTTGGATCATACAGAAATTATACACTTTAAATCACATTCTAAAATATCATATAATATACCAAATATTATAATATTTCTACAAATATTATTTCCTATTAATGAGTACGAATAATATAATTTATATTACACTGTAATGAACTTAAAAACAGGAGTATAGGGAGAAAAGATCAAAGATTTGTGATGTAGTTAATTGATTATGACAATAATCCGCCTCACATTGCCTCCAAATATGACAAGATTTAGAGAGCCGGATAACAGGCCAATGACATGCAAATAAATGGCTCCATGATTTTTCAATTTCATAGATTTCTTTTCCATCATTAATCCCAACGCTGACGTCTTCTCACTTTTGACAAGACTGAACTTTATAATTCACTGGCGGAGGTCAGAGGTCAACAGGAGAGGGAAAGGAAAATAACTCCCTCAGTGAAAAGCTTGAAGAAAAAAATCTGACATCCAATTTTCGAGTTGATTTATCAGTGTAAAGCCAAAATTGATAGTGTGTCATTACTGGGCTCAGAGCTGTCTGGCAACGTCCTATCAAAGCCTTCTCTTTCTGATTTAGCAGCCCAGATCAATACAACCCTATACTGTTTCAATTTGAGAAGTATTGATTTTCTGATGCCGACTCAATACAGGGGACATTCATCATCAGGCAAGCATGAAGTATGATCGAACTAAAGATTCGTAGGCTGGATTTGGTTATTTGGCTTTCAGCTCATGCAGCCATAGAGCAATTGCTATGCAGCGTTGCATCTTTCGGTGCATCATCCCTCACAGATTATTTGATTTTACACAACAAAGAACATTTATTTATTTATCTAATAATGTACACAACTGCTTTTCTGGTAGTGTTCATCAAAATATATATATAAACAAAAAACATCTGCAGTTGTTACACACACACAAAAAAAAATATGGCGAAAATCAAAGCGGTGCTCCACTGCATCATGGGAACGTTTGTGCTTTCAGAAGCCTAAATGTGAAAACATGATACGGCGCATTTTTCAAATCAGTATTCGATAATTTTTCATGTGTCCCCAGGCTGTAGCAAGTAAAAGGAGAGTAAAAGAAGAAAACCAATCTGGGTGCGTTCATGCTCAAAGACGCACACAAACAAACTAATACAAATACATTTTCAGGCGGACACACTAACTCACACATATGCAAAGTACACACACACACACACACACACACACACATACACACACACACACGCTTCAGAACGCCGCAGGCTTTCTATTTTACAGAAGCCGCATAAATGGGAAAGTTAATGTAGCATTGAATAAGACTAAGCTGCTCAGCTGTAACACCGCCTTGAGCTCATGAACATATTGCATCATTTTTCTTCTCCAGCAGGTTACCATTAAATTTGAATTTGTTGGAAGTTTTGTGGTACCATTTACAATGTGCCCCAGCTCAATAACCTTTTGTCTCAATGCAAATGTTATGCCTTCCAGGTGGTTTTCATAAATATTTGAATAAGTCTGAATAGTGGCAGAGACTTTCAGCCAAACCACCGTATCAAGCTTTTTTATTATTTTGTGTAGTTGGTGTTAGATTCTCTTTATTATTATGGTACAAAGACCTTGATGTGATGAATTTAAGGCAGCATTTGAGAAACTGGATGCCACTGTTACATAACATGTTTCAGACATGGTCAGCCTTTGATGATACTGTCATTTCATGGAGAATTGAGAATACTAAATACATTTTTAATTAACTAAAAGCGTTAATAAATGTAAATTACATGAAAATTACATTTTTTTTAAAATATGACACTCTCAATCATCCATAGTAATACATTTTAATAAATTAAAAGCGTTAGTAAATGTCAATAAATAAATGTACATTACATGAAAACCTGCAGTGTGTTATTTCTTGCTTTCTACTGTAAGCACATGGGAAATGTGTTCTAAACACAGATTTAAAAATAAAATAGGACAACCCACATACATATTTAGCTGTGAATGTGGTACAGTGCAATACATTTTCACGCCAACACACTAACACACACATATGCAAAGTACACACACACGCATGCTTCAGAATGCCGCAGGCTTTCTATTTTACAGAAGCCGCATAAATGGGAAAGTTAATGTAGCATTGAATAAGACTAAGCTGCTCAGCTGTAACACCGCCTTGAGCTCATGAACATATTGCATCATTTTTCTTCTCCAGCAGGTTACCATTAAATTTGAATTTGTTGGAAGTTTTGTGGTACCATTTACAATGTGCCCCAGCTCAATAACCTTTTGTCTCAATGCAAATGTTATGCCTTCCAGGTGGTTTTCATAAATATTTGAATAAGTCTGAATAGTGGCAGAGACTTTCAGCCAAACCACCGTATCAAGCTTTTTTATTATTTTGTGTAGTTGGTGTTAGATTCTCTTTATTATTATGGTACAAAGACCTTGATGTGATGAATTTAAGGCAGCATTTGAGAAACTGGATGCCACTGTTACATAACATGTTTCAGACATGGTCAGCCTTTGATGATACTGTCATTTCATGGAGAATTGAGAATACTAAATACATTTTTAATTAACTAAAAGCGTTAATAAATGTAAATTACATGAAAATTATATTTATTAATATGGCACTCCAATCATCCATAGTCATCCCCTTAAATAAATCAATCAATAAATAAATAAATGTATTAAGATTCACATGTGAATACCCATAACTATAATGAAACAAGCATCTCAACAATACTTGAAAAATAATAATGAATAAACAAATACAAAAGGCTACAAAGCAAGCAAACCTAAAATGAATATTTTATGTTAGAACAAACTGCAGTGAGTTATTTCTTGTTTTATCCTGTAAGCACATGGGAAATGTGTTCTAAACACAGACTTAAAATTAAAAATAGGACAACCCACATACAGAACATATTTAGCTGTGAATGTGGTACAGTGCGGTTACAGCACTGCTAATGTAAGACTCTGTATCTGACAACATGTCAAAGAACAAGGACTGACAGATCAAAATTATGGGATGTCTAGAATCTTGATCAAAACTGATAACAGAAGTACAATCAGTCCACCATTTCCACCGAAGCAGTTCATGCTGATGTTTCTTATTGGAGCGGGTAAACATGATGCCATCATGTACATTCAACCATCTGCAGTGGATTTCTCAAATTTAATAAGAAACCCACAGCCACTGTTTCTGCAAATCCAGCCAATTTGGAAGGCAAATCAGTAATTGTGCTTGGAGTGTGTGTTTGTGTACAAATGTTCGTAAGTGGGTCTTCTGGCTGTTGGCCAATGTGCTCCACCAATGGAACTGAAGGCGCATTTGCTGCAGGCAATTCCACAGCTATTTCAATTATGGACTTTCTGCTAATATTCATGTTTTATATACATTATAGTTTTAATATTTTATATTTATTTTAATGAGTATTCTGTCAATGCTTTCCAGTTGAAATATCTTAATATTTCAAAATCATTACAACTATTTTTTTTATAGATCGCAAGTGTGTCTTGTATTCCCATTAGTTTTTTTTAATTGTTTAATTGATAATGAGCTATTGCTCACCCCATCCCTCTCGTCCATTTTTTATGTATTCAGTGGTGCATTACCATCAAAAACAAAATTAATGCACTGCGTCCTCAGTGGCTCTGATGTCGGGAAAAAAAATTAAGATTTTTAATAAAGGAAACAAATCTTAATAAAGGAAACAAATGAAAAATACACTCATATTAAAGAAACACTTTCTGAAAATGTATTCATATTTTTATATTTATTTAATATTAATATTTTACGGAGAGTTGCTTTACAAATACATTTGTCTTGTAAGGTATTTGTCTTGTTAGATATTGCAACTTGGCAACAAGTCAAAAAATGTAGAAGTAAAATAAAAATTCATTAAAATTAAATTAAGCACTGTATTACTGTGAAATTTCTGCCCCTCTAGTGTCACCAAGTGGAATTGCTAAAATAATGACTGTTTTCAAATGGGTTTTTATTCTTCCGACTGCCATTGGTCAAACAAACTTACTGTCCCACCCCAAACACACATCATTGGTTGAAACACAGACGGCTTACTTATAGTTGCCTCAGTATATTAAAGTGGGTTAAAAGAAAGTATTTTAACATGTATTTAAATTATTACTTTACTACATTCAAAACTGTTTGTGCTAGTTGTTGTTTCTTAATTTTTCTCCTTGATCATGATCTTGAGATAAAACCGTCACTTTGTACAGAATTATGTCTTAGATCTTGGCTTATATTGGGTCTGTTTGTGTGTGTTTGGTGGGAAACGGAACTCTAGTCAGTATTTTTTTTAACAGGACCCTTGAGACCACTATAACAACTGCCAGGTGCTCCACTGTGAGACTGAGAGGGAGAGTCAGACACACACACACACACACACACACACACACAAACACACACACACAC
>NW_015538055.1:2297668-2301436 GCF_001515605.1 Sinocyclocheilus anshuiensis
GAGTCAGACACACACACACACACACACACACACACACACACACACACACACACACACACACACAGCCTGACCACCAGTGATCTGTCTCTGAGGATTTAGTGGTCTGGTGTGGTAATTGAGTTTGCTGACCTGTAGACCGACCCTGGTGGAGAGCAAGAAAATGACATTAAATAGGAGTCACATCAGAGGCCTGGCTGTGTGTGTTTGTGTCACAAAGGTAATAGTATAATACTCGCCTCTAAAAAGACCGTACACAGACCATGGAGAAGATACACGCTATTACAAACACTTGCACACATACACACACACACACACACACACACACACACACACACTGACAAACACAGGTGTTTCTTAAACTACAGCAACTTGTATGCCCCAGGGTTTGTTTTTTTTTGTTATATGATGGCCACATTAAATCTGTCTCCTGAAAGCTTTGTCTACAGGGCCAAAAGTGGCCACAATTGAAGAAACACCCTCACACATGCACACAGCTGTACCTCTGCGCTACTGAGCCCCAGGCTCCGTGTTTATTGGTGAGGATGTTGAGGATCTTCTGTTTCAGCTGATTGGCTGTCACATGATCACGGTGTTTGGAGGCACTGATGAGGTGATCACACATAGTCTCCTCTTCTTTTCTGTCTGCCATGTACTGTGCGCAGTTAGACTGACCGAAATATGGATGAAAGAGAGAGAGAGAGAAAAGATGTAAAAGATTAACAACTATAGTAAACATCACAATGAATCCGTATTCTGAAAACAAGAACTCAGTTGGATGAATTGAGGGACAGTTCATCCAATAATGAAGTGTCATCCTTTTCTCATCCTCATGAGTATCTGAAGTTCGTTCTTTCTCATGCAGAACACAGAAGAAGACATTTTAAAAAGGGCTTATTGTCCATATAATGAAAATCAATGAGGTCCAGTGATGTTTTGACTTTCATTCACCCCACTGACTTTCATTACAAACTAGTGCTGTCAAACGATTAATCGCGATTAATCGCATCCAAAATAAAAGTTTGTTTACATAATAAGTGTGTGTATTGTGTATATGTATTATGTCTATATAAATACATACACATGCATGTATATATTTAAGAAAAACGTTTTGTTTACATATAAAATATTAATATGCATATATAATATAAAGTATATTATATATATATATATATATATATATATATTATGTAAACAAAAACTTTTATTTTGGATGTGATTAATCTCGATTAATTAACACTATTTCAAACAGTTAAAACATTCTTCAAAACATCATCTGCAGAACAAAGTCAGTCATACAGGTTAGGAATTACGTGAGTGTGTTTTTTTTCTTCATTTTTGGACTGTTCCTTTAACCCTCTGGGGTCCGAGGGTGTTTTGGGGCCTGGAAAAGTTTTGACATGCCTAAGAACGTCCATTACTTTACCATGTCAACATACAGTGCAACATACCATTTACTTATCCTGATATTGTTCCAAACCTGAGTATGTATTTTTCTGTGGAACATTAAAGAACATATTTTAAAGAATGTCTTTTTTTTTTTTTTTTTAAGTTAGTGAGGTCTGTGTTGTTTTGGACATTGACTTTCATTATATGGCGAAAACAACTAAAACATTCCTCAAAACATCTTCTTTTGTGCTCTGCAGAAGAAAAAGTCTTAGAGGTTTGGAAAGACATGAGGGTTTTTTCATTTTTGGATGAACTGTCCCTTTAAGAACAAAGAATGTTTTCCATTACTTTACCATGTCAATATACAACATATATCATATTTACCACTTACTTTCCCATTTACTCATCCTCACGTTGTTCGAAACCTAAATGATGTTCTCACTTCTGTGGAACACAAAAGAAGATATTTTACAGAATGTCTCAGAATTTTTATTTTTTGTCCATACAGTGAAAGTTTATAAGGTCCTGTGTTGTTTTGGACCCCACTGACTTTCATCATATGGACAAAAACAGCTGAAACATTCCTCAAAACATCATTTTTTTGTGTTCTGCAGAAGAACTTTCAGAAGAACAAGGTTTGGGATGACATGAGTGTGAGTTTGGGTTAACCGTCCCTTTAAAGGGGATATCGGATGCCCATTTTCCACAAGTTGGTATGATTCTTTAGGGTCTTTATGAAATGTCTGCAACATACTTTGGTTAAAATGCCTCAATGGTCGTGTAAAACAACACCCTTTTGACCTAGTAAAAAACAGCTCTGTTTACAGCGGCCCATTTCAGTGCATGTCTCTTTAAATGATAATGAGCTACTGCTCACTCCACCCCTCTCTTCCATTTGTTTTTGTGTATTTGGTGGCACATTACCATCAAAAACAAAACTAATCTACTGCAGCCTCAGTGGCTCTGATGTTGGGAAAATGAAGACTTCACTTTTACATTCAACTACAAAACACCTGCATTGCTCGCGAGACATTGCTGTCGCTACAGCAGCTTGAGCGCGGAGAAATTGGCAGACCGCGTACAACTTGCTGAGGGTGGAAATATGCTAATATGGGACAGTCCGTCAGTGGTTGTGGGTGGGGCCTAAGCGGTATGATGTCATACTGCTCAGAAAATCAAAACGGCTTGATAATGTTCTTTTGGGGCTGAAAAAATATATGCAAAGTGAATTTTGCATCTGATGTCCCCTTTAAGAACCAAGAATTTCTTCCATTACCTTGTCAGCATAATACATATATTGTAGTACTTTTTCTTTGGGGTTGTAAAGGCCCTTAAAATTATTTGATGGCATAGACACTACCAGATAAGAACAAAACTTGAAATGAATTGAGCTGGACGATAACACTATTGTCTTTTGTAGAGCTGCTTTATAGCTGAATAGAATACTGAACTGAATTGAATCAACACTGAAATGGCTTGAGCTGAATAACACCACTGTTGAATTCTGAAGAGCCGCTTACAAACAAACTGAACTTGTTTTATAATTAAACTTTATTTACTGAACTGTCATAGCAGAATTTTAATTTGTCTCATATTTGAAGAATTCTGCATCATTGATTCTGTTATTACTGTGAAGGTGCATCTGTGTTGTATAAAGCACTATAACTTTAAAGTTCACTTTTTACACAGACAGAAGCTACAAACAGGCACTATAAACAGCACTGAGACTAAAAGGTCTCTCAGACTAAGGGTGACATGAAGCAGCCCGCTGACTTTATCTTCCCCGCTACAATAAGATTGTCTTCCCACGTGGACCCCGGGGGGGATCTCTTGCTAATATTCAAAATCGAATTTGCTAACACAAGCTGGTGGGGTGCAAGGGAACAGAGAGGAGGGGTGAGAGCAAGTAATTGAATTTCCTTCCTTATATTTGAATTCTGTCAGATATTATACCTCGACATATTCTTCAAACGGCCGATAACTCAATCTCCCGGCGTCATCTCTCCTTACCATGCGCCGCGCTGACAAATATCAAACGTTATTTATCACTTCAAGGGAGGATATGAGGGTTGAAACTGACACCAGCTTAATTGTAAAAATATCTTATCTGCTTACAGAATCTTCAATCTGTAGACGGAGGTAATAAAGAAGAGGAGGAACGAAAACCGTGCACCCATCCTTCTCCAGGACTTGATGGGCAAGACGACGTCTTTGGTTAGCTGTGACATCGCCTATCTAGAGCCTGCTGCTTTTTATCTAGCAGGTCAAGGATCCTCAAGAGCAGTATATAAAACAACCGTCTCAGACAGGCTGCGCGTTGCAGATAGGAAGCTCATCACTCCATCACTTCATGTACTCGTGCGTCTATGTGAAAGAGTGTGT
>NW_015538055.1:2301451-2303510 GCF_001515605.1 Sinocyclocheilus anshuiensis
TGTGTTGACCGCATACTGATGTCATGCATGTGCCCTCAGAGTTTCATATCAGAGATACATGATGACAGATTCCACAGTAAGTGCTGCTAATCCTTGATTTACATTTACAGCAACCACTGCATCATTGACAGAATAATAAAGATAGGTTGATACTGATATTCTAAGTTAGTGTAACATTCATCTTCACACTGAATATATTACAGTTATAAGGTACAAGAGACTGCATTCTATTGTGAATACAGTCATGACTAAAGGATAAAACATGATCTTAAAGGGGTCATATGATGCGATTTCAATTTTTCCTTTCTCTCTGAAGTGTTGCAAGCTCTTGGTGCATAAAGAAGATCTGTAAAGTTGCAAAGACTAAAGTCTCAAATCCATCGCTCCGGCCAGACAGGCATCACAGTATGGTAGGGGCGCAACATTTCCGTCACACGCTTGAGGTATTCGGCCAATCACACGCACTGGATAGCTGGCCAATCAGAGCACATCTCGTTTTTCAGACCGATGAGCTTTTTAAAAATCGACGCGTTTCAGAAAGGCGGGGCATAGAGGAGAAACAATAATGTACAGTATGTGGAAAATAATGTGTTTTTTTAACCTTAAACCGCATAAACACATTGCATTACACCAAATACACAAAATAATGTTCTTTTTAGCAACATCATATGACCCCTTTAACTAAATACACACACTTTTAAAATATTTTTGGTCATAGAAAATGGATTCAAATGAGATTTCAGTTATTAGATTTTTTTTTTCTTTCCTTTGTTTGTTTTTTTTTTGTCCTCGTAGTTTTTTTTTTTTTGGAAGGAGAGCTTACAGATTAAGAATGTGTAAAAGATGTTGAGCAAAATGGTGCAGTGGGGGTGAGGAGTATTGATTTAGTTATTGTTATTATTATATTACCGATATGCAAAAAGACCATAAAAATACTGATATACACACACACACACACTACTTTTCGGACAGCAAAAATGAATATAAAATATTGAAATCCCCCTCAGCCTTTATCTGTTTTGTACATAAGAATACAATTAAACATAATTATGATATAATGAATAATTATATGTAAGGGATAATGCATGGCTAGCTGTGCATTAAACAATTTTAATTCACAACGTGGAGGCCAAGAACCACCCGTCATGAAGCAGGGCCTCCACGGAGTATTCAGTATTCAGACACACCATGGTATAAATAATTATCATTATATACATATAGTGGTTGTAATTGGTACAAAATAATAAAATATTAATATAAACCCCTTTCAGCCGTGACGATATTCCCAATACATCCTGTCCTCAAGCATTTTACATATTAAAATAAAATTAATCATATTTTTGGTTTATGTTTTAATTAGTGCTGTCAAACGATTAATCGCATCCAAAATAAAGGATTTTGTTTACATAATATTATTATATATGATATAAATTATATGAATATAAATATATACATGTAAATACATGTAAATATTTTCAAAATATATGCTGTATGTGTGTGTATTTATATATACATAATAAATATACACAGTACACACACATATATTATGCAAACAAAATCCTTTATTTTGGATGCGATTAATCGCGATTAATCATTTGACAGCACTAGTATATTTGATGCTACTGAGTATTTTTTTTTAGTTAAAAAAAGGATTTATTATGAACAGTTTAATTTAATTAAAAGCAATCAAATCAAAAAGGCATGTGGCCAAAATCTTTAATCATAACACAAATATGCTGATCTTGACAGAGCTCTAGGGATGTTAATTTTACCCGTTTAACCGGTTAACAGACCGTAAGAATTTTGACCGATTAATACAATCAGTTAAACGGTTTAAAAAGTCATTTAATTATTTATTTTTTCAGTAATTTATCAAAATATTTAAAAAGGTTTGCTGCATGGTTAAAATACGCTACGCGTATAAAAAAATGTGTTTTTTAGGGGGAAAAACATAACATCTCGTATAGGCCTATTTATTCGTATAAGTCACATTTTATTGTTTCATTCAGAAATAGGCCTAATGCCGACGTGAAATGTTTACAAACATTATAATAAACAC
>NW_015538055.1:2303520-2313122 GCF_001515605.1 Sinocyclocheilus anshuiensis
TATACAACAAGCCAAAACGAATTCATTTAGGCTAAAACGAAACTGAAACCAACATTGGGTCTCTCATTCGACACAAAATCAAATGTTTTCGTATTCGCGATGTATTTGAATGGCAAATTATTATTTATTATGTAGCCTAGGCTTCACTCACGTTCCAATATCCACGTGAAACATGATGTTTTGCATCATTTACGGCGGTACTGTGATAACGCTTAACGGCACAGATTTTACTACATAGTTTTTACTACATAGTTTTTTTTCCATATGTTTGACTGACTGTATTTTATTATGATAATGAACAGTTTTCGCGCAACACAAAAATGAACCGAAACTCTGAATACTAGGCTAGGCTACTTGTTGCACAGTTTTTCTTTCATTTTCTTAATTTATTAATTAAGTAAAAATATGTTTCTCGTATAGGCCTATTTATTCGTTTTATATACAATGGGTACGGAAAGTATTCAGACCCCCTTAAATTTTTCACTCTTTGTTATATTGCAGCCATTTGCTAAAATCATTTGAGCGTCGGTTGTCGGTTAGGAAAAATAACCGAAATGAACATCCCTACAGAGCTCCCATTTAAACCTTACTAAATACTAAAGTAAAGAACATTTTCTGTCTCTTGATAGAAATAGCTAATAGTTTAAAATGAGACATAAACACAATCTCTTAACATTGTTCCTTACTTTTCAGAGGCCACTTATGTATAATTAAGGGAAGAGTTATTAAATTTCTTAGTACTGAGCTAATATCTGTGGATTAATCCCCTGTAGGAGACATGAGCAGAGGATTATGGGCCTCCTCCACTGCTGGCTTTACTACAGATTTTCTCTCTCGTGTTGTATCGGATTCGCAAAAAAACAGATTTCTTTGTAGATTATTTAGGTTTCACATGGATTCAGTGTGGGATTAGTGTTCTGATCTGGGATTGATTATAATCTAGTTCACGTTATCAGATCTAGCTACTTAATTCAGTCATATTACACAGTAAAATATCTAAATCCAGAACAGATCCATGGGGATCTATAAAATGTATATATCTAAAAAGGCCTTGATTCTCAGAAGTCATCTACCTCAAACTCTGCATGCTTGTGGACGTCCTCAGCTCGCTGTCTGTTGAGGATGAACTCTGCTTCATTGGCCACTCGAACGATGTGATCCTTCATGGCATGACAAAGGAGTCTAGAATGAAGAAAATATGGTTTTCAACAGGGAATTTAAAACAAATGGCATTCAGTCAGTCCCTAAACACACATAAAATACACATCTGCACATGACACACAATCCACCCCACAATTCTGTTTGATACCCTTATAGAAAATGCAATCATTCATCTTTTATGGGATCTCTGTTACTTTGTGTTAATTGTCATTTTACACATCATTAAGTCAGCTTTGTTTTAATTAACAAGAACCATGGCGTTTCTGTGGAACATAATGCTGAGCGTAAATTTCCATTCCCATCCCGCAGAGTGGCTTCAATCCGGTGTACAGAATTCAAATGTGCATGCTTCTTTAAGTGTTGACAAGCAATAAATAATATTTGGCGCTCAGAGGAGGAAGAAAAAAATAGTACACAACCTCAATCTCAGCATGATAACAGTTCAAATTTAAATCTAGGGCATGACTTTACTTCTTCAGTACTGGCAGAGAAGTTGAAACAGCAGTTTAGCTGTGCATCATGAAGAGTATGTTAAAAATCCACAGCAAAACATTTATTGACTATTTCTAGAGTTCCAAAAGGCAGAAAGTGTTGTGGCCTTGGTGACTTATATGACGGTGCAGGTGAAACAGAACAGGGGCTCCAGATCAGAGGCACAGGGGTGACATACATCCAAAATGGTGACATGGTGCGGCTCATAAATCACAGATGCCCTACTAAAAACTGAATGTATATAAATAAACTGGAATAGACTGTTATATAAACACTCCAAGGCTGAAAGTTCGCGCAATTACTTCAGAAATTATTCCACAAGCAAAGTTTTACAAAGTACTTTAATACTTTTAATTTAGTTTGTTATTAGAACATAAGGAGACTTTCCAAGAGGCCAAACACAACATTAGTCTCATTAAATTGTTCAAATAAACTAGCCAGTTAATATATGGAGTGCATCTGCTGGTTTCTGAAAGAAAAATCACTTTCATTCTGTCCTTTTTTTTTTCAGTGATTACATACAAACCTACCGTACCATCAGTTCTAAGTTCTTTGTTTTTAAAATAAATAAATAAATATGTATAGAACACATACATACATACATAAAGTGTATTTATACATTAATCAATATATTTATTTATCAAAATCCTAATTTATCATAATTATTATATTTTATATGTATTTGTTTTTGAAAACATATTTCATCAATTAAATAAAAAATACACTAATTATTACACACTACCATTCAAAGGTCTGTAGGATATTTTGAAATGTTTTTTTATAGGGGTCATATGATGCGATTTCAAGTTTTCCTTTCTCTTTTATTGTCACAGTTTAAAATAACTTTTTTTCTATTTAAATACATTTAAAAAATGTAGATTATTCCTGTGATGGCAAAGCTGAATCTTCAGCAACCATTAGTCCAGTCTTTGCTGTCACATAATCCTTCAGAAATCATTCTAATACGCTGATTTGATTTGATTTTTTTTTTTTTTATAACAATGTAAAGCCTTTAAAATTTTTATCAGTTTAATGCATCCTTGCTGAATAAATGCATTTATTTAAAAAAAATAAATTAATAAAAATACTGACCACAGACTTTTGAATGGTAGAGTATTTAATTACAGATTTCCCTGTGAATTACTAAAAAAAGAGAATCTCCTTGGTATAAGAGAAGGCACTGTTGCTAGTAGCAGCCATCCACTCCCATGAAACATTCCAAAATACATATTTATACCACTTAATTTAACCTCTATAAAGAACACGAATGGAAAAATGCTTCCAGGCGATCACTGTAGGCGATCACTACTCTACTGCCACTGAGGTAAGGATTTGGAATGAGAGCCACTGATACAGACAGACAGAGAGACAGATAGACAGACAGGTAGAGAGGGTGAATGACTGATGTGCCAGCACCCTGGACAGCGACTATCTCTGCTGACTCAGGCTTATTGTCCAAATGTGTGTGTGTGTGTGTGTGTGTGTGTGTGTGTGTGTGTGTGTGTGTGTGCACAGATGGGTCAGCAGATGGATGTGCAGGCTGAGCCGCCCTGGATCAGCTCGACAACAATGATTCAAAGCCTAAACCTGACAAACACATGGACATAGACATTTTGAGACAGAAAAGTATACCTAAAAAACTAAACAGCATGTTGGATATGTTTAAAGACTCGCATGATTTACACATTCTGGACAGGAAGTACATCAGAGGATTTATAAAGCCACTCTCTCTCAACATGCTTATCTCAGTGTATTTTCCACTCTGGTCAACCACTTCCACTCAAAACACACACATAGACTGTAGCCAAACTAGTGGGATGAGAGGCTTAGGGGCTAATCTGGTTCCCTCCCTGTTCTCTAGTCAGCCTCAGAGATGCCATGGCAACCCGACAGCCGAACAGACCAGCACTAGATAACCAGTTTAAAGTGACATTAGCTACAGTACAGTGATATGTGAGCTAGTAATGGTGTTTGAGGAGCAGAAGTGAGACTTTACCTTCCCTCGTTGATAAGCTCAATGAAAGCCAGGCCAGCGTTCTTCTGTATAGAGTTCTGCCACTCCTGAAAGAAACAAACATTTTTCATTTATATGTGGATTGTGTTCATTTTTCATCAGTGTGATTAAAGACAGCTTTTGCACCAAAAGAATATCTAAGTGTTGATTTTGATTTAAATAATTTTGAAACTAAGTTCTTTTTATTTTTGTTACATAAAAAGTCCCATTAAAATCAACTTGGAAACGTTTTGCTGGACCCAGACTTTTGATCTTAAAATATTACGAACCATCATAAAAATATTAACCATTACATTTCTAAAACTTCAATAGTGTGTTATAAAAATGCTTAATATTATTAATAATACGAAAATTATTTTAAATATATATTAATTTTAATAATTTATCATTATTATCAGTGCTATTTTAGTATTGTTGCGATACTATTATATTTATTAATATTATGAATCAGTTTTTATTTTTATATTTTCTGTTTTTATTTTTAAATTTAAATTTTAATTTAGTTTAGCAATTTAGTTGTTATTAATTTTATTTCAGTTTAGTTATTTTTAGTACAAGTTTAATTAAATTAAAATGGGAAATGTTGCAACCAGCTGAAATAAAGTTTTTTTTTTCCAGTTAATGTTTATTTCACGTAATACATTTTTTTAAATTTATTTATACATGCATACTTACAAAATTTTAATATTATTTATATAGTCATTTCTACCACTTTTTTACTTGGATACCAAGGAGACAACACTATGAAGGAAAATCAAGATAAATCTCACTTTTCCAGTCCATTTCCAATCACATTGTATTTTATGCATTAAGTGTAAAAATATTTTTTAATTTTGTGAATTTAGGATATACGCAAATATGCATGAAAACAAGAGAGTTAATTTATGGTTAGATCCAAATAAGTCCTGGTGAAAATTGATTGAAGAACATCTATAATACAATAAATAAATAAAAAAAAAACAGTGGCAAAAACATCTGCACACAAAAATATCTCTCTCCTAAAGTCTCATGTTAAGCCTAAATGAAACATCTAGTGATAGTGATCGCAGCAAATTGGATTGCTATGTATTTGAGAAAGCAAAGATGGCTTTGAGGTCACATACAGTCTACGCGATCAAGAGCCAAAGCCATAAAAAGGCTGGAACTCAGCCTTGTGTGTGTGTAAGCATCTTTTCTTCCTCTGCGCAAAGATCCGTAAACACTGGAGAGATGTAATTGCTGAATGAAACTGTATCCTCTTGCCCCTTAAACACAGCCATTTCCTCCCTGTGAGCACCCAGTGACAGATCACCGAAGACCTCCGTCTAGAGACCGGCCCTCTCGCCTTGCCTCGAGCGCTTTTGAGGCCTTAGGGAACGTCTCACACCCTCCCTCTCCCCGTTTCCCGGGCTCTCCTTCCTCTGCTGTCTCTCACACACACAGCACGGGTCTGGAGGTGATTAAGAGGCAGTCGTGCTTCTCACTATGGGAAACTCTCCTCCATTCTCCTGTTTGCTCTCTAAGGTACGAGTTAGGGGGGAAGAGCATAAGCTGGGTTGAAGTTCAAAAGGAAAGAGGGCATTTGCAAAAAGTGGGCCTCAAAGATATTCCCCCGTCCCGTGGTGAGGGAGTCAGGGTGAGAGAAGAGCCGCTCGGGATGGATGTGAACGATGCTCTCAGAACGAGAGTGTTTTGAGCATTTTATTTTCTTTTAATTGTTTTATTTCCCAGTTTCATATTATAATATGACATTCATGTTTTCTGTAAAGACCTTTGCAAACACTATTTTTAAAGGTGCTGTATAAATAAAGCTTTACTTAGTCAGTGATGACAGGGAATGCTGGGAAATATGGCCTTTTCGGTGGTTGGGTGGTTTTAATCGGTAATATATAGTGGGCCAAAAAATAATTTTGGACATGAAAGTTTTTAACTGTGAAATGTCAGAACTAACCACACTTTTCTGAGCCATTTTTGCTATTTCTTCTACTCAACTGGTCCCCCCCCCCAAAAAGCTGTATGAATTCAATGGCAAGAACCTCTAAAGTTTGACTTCCAAATAATCATATTCATCATCATCATTTTCAACAGACCATGCAGAGCAGCCCATTTATTTCCAAACATTTCACGTCTTAATTATAGACAGATAGATAGATAGATAGATAGATAGACAGATAGATAGATAGATAGATAGATAGATAGATCGATAGATCGTCTTTCAAAAGTTTGGGCCAAGAAGATTTTTTATGAAAGAAATATCTTATGCTCAGCATTTTTTTTTTTTTTTTTAGGATTCTTTGATGAACAAAGTATAAAAGAACACCATTTTTTTACATTGTAAATGGTAAAAACTGTTTACTGTCACGTTGGACCCTTAACTTTTAAAGAATCATGTATAGATTATAATTTGAAGCCTAACAGACATCTTTTTTGCAAAAGAAATACTGTTCATGACACGCATTAAAAATTCCACTTGTTTTGATATTTGGTTACATAATGTACAGAAATTCATATATTTGACAAAAGGGATAGTTTGCCCAGAGATGAAAATTCTGTAATCATTTACTTCTCTGGAACACAAAATAAGATATTTTGAAGAACTGTTTTTGTCCATTGGACCCCATCAACTTTCATTGTATGAACAAAAATACATTTTTAAAATATCTTATTTTGTGTTCCATAGAAGAAAGAAACCAACAGAAGTTTGGAACAACATGAGGGTGAGTAACTGATATCAGAATTTTATTTTTGGGTGAACTACCCCTTTAAATATAAAATACTTCTGGAGCCACAGTAAAGCTGCACAGCACAACTGATAATTTGAATTGACTACTAGAAAAAAAAAACAATCAAAGTTTGAGAAAAAAAATATCAAAAATCACACACACTGGTAAGCATACCCCTCACTGAGCCAGAAAGAGACAACACTGAAGCGCATCTGGTCTCCAAATGTTGTAACTGACCCAATATGCCTCCCTCTCTCTATTTCTTCTCCACCATTCATTATCTACTCCGCAGTCAGGCGGTTCGTCGCATGGGATCGGCTGCCTCAGCTCAGTGCTTCTTCACTAGCCTCCGCTCAAGTAGATCAGCACCCACGTGACAAAAATAAATAAGGAAATCCATGCAGATGTGGGGCACACTGGCCTGCCAAAAGAAAATGACAGAGAGCCAAGTCCCAGTCCGCTGTCTCTTCTCAAGTAGCCTTTGCACTACAGCACTGTAACACACTTCTTTTAAAACATTTTTTTTATCTTCTTTCTCTTCATGCTGGAGATTGAGGGTCCCCAGTGGGAGGTGAGTGTGATTGTGAGGGGATTTTGGGGGGCTCAGACAAGTATGCCGTCCATGTGATGTGCATTAGCGATGACATGTACCTCCAGAAGGCTGTAATGCGATCCCTTATGTAAAAGAGAAGATCACTTCCGGCCTGCCATCTCCAGCGAGGGGCTTATACTGGGAAAAGCTGACACACTGGGTTTAAGAGCTGATGCAGACAGTTTATCTTGTATTTTAGCACAGGGGTTTTCAAACTGCGGGCCGGGGAGCCCCAATGGGGCCCATGGAAATGTTTAAAGAACAATAGTTGGGAAACAAAAATGTAAATAAATAAATAAACAAAACAAAACAACAATGATAAAAAAATAACCAAAAAATAATTATACATATTAAATAAATAAAGTATCATCTTATTAGAAAGTAGTAGTAGCAATAATAATAATAATAATAATAAAACAACTACAATAGTGATAATAATAACAATGAAAAATAACTATACATAGCAAATAGAAAATAATAATAAATATAATAATAATAAAACAACTACAATAGTGATAATAATAACAATGAAAAATAACTATACATAGCAAATAGAAAATAATAATAAATATAATAATAATAAAACAACTACAATAGTGATAATAATAACAATGAAAAATAACTATACATAGTAAATAAAATTAATAATAAATAAAAAAGTATGATGATGATGATGATAAATCATTAAACATAGTAAATAAATAATAATTAAAGCTGACAACTGAACAGAAAATAAAAACAATAAACAAACATCAATGTCAACTAAACGTAAATAGCAATAATAAATTAATAGCAATAATAAATTATTATACATATTACATAAAAATAAATGTGTCACAAATAGAAAGCACTATAATGTTATTAATTTTTTAATTATTCATGCTAACAATAATAAAGAAAGAAAGAAAGAAAGAAAGAAAGGTAAATATAAATAGGAAGTAAATATTTTTCAGATAATATGTGATTTGTTTATATATTTATTTTTTGCAGTATAAATAGGTCTTTATAGTTATATAGTTATGTATATAAAAAGACAACACTGTTTTACCATACACTAAATGAGTAATTCAGCTTTAACCTTTATATTTGATCCCGAATTTATGATCTTTTTGTATATTTCTACTTGTACTGTTTACGTTCTTTTTTTCAAAAGTACAGGAAAAAAATATGCAAGCCAGCTGGTTCTCTTATCCTTCATGATTATGATCTGACAAGTCACCTCCTTGCTTCACTGAAACCTTGAGTACATGCTTTTTCAAAGCCAAGAACTTAATTTCATTCAAACTCCAATCATCTTTTAACCTACGCCTCCAAATTCCAGTCACAGCTGTCAAGCACTCCTGTCAAAACTGCCTGCCAAAACGTCCTCAGCTGAGAACGCAGTCATTAGCCAAAAATGTGCCCCACAAAAACTGTGGGAGGAAAAGAAATTGTAGTTGTAGCACTTGCGCTTAGCTGTGCACCTCAGCCAGACAGTTTTTTTTCCTCCCCCAGCTTTGTAACCCAGACTTTAATGGCTCTTGAGAATTTGCAGCATCTCAATCCAACCTGTCAAGAGACAGAGGGAGCGCTTTGCTTTTATCTGCTCAGCGCTGCTCCCGACATCTGGAGGCCGTCCATCTGTAAATCTCTCCGGCTCCACGCTAGATCCTTTATGTGTGTTTAAGCTGCTACACGAAACAGACCCGGCTGACCTCTGCGGCACCCGCTGCCACTTGACTGGATAGAGACACCGGCTGTCGGCGGCCTTAGATGAATAACAGTGATTAGGAGGCATAAATAAAAAAGTGCAAGATGATTATCACTAATTTATTCATAAAAGTGACAGTTCGCGAAACAAAGCGGGTCGTAAGGTCACGAGCGGTGAACGTCCCGCTGTCTGGGTGCATTAGTGCGGAGATGAGAAGGGGAAAGGCTCGAGGTTGTTGGACTCGCAGCAAGGACGTCTCCCACCGCGACATGATTCGTAGTGGGATGTGGGATGTGTTCAGTTGTGCTCCAAGCATTTATTAAAGGGATAGTTCACCCAAAAATGAAATAATTTTCTCACCCCCGTGTCTTTAGATCTTCAAATTGCTGCTTGCATGACTTTAGAAGATATGAAACACAGTGCTCAAGCCATATAGACTACTTTTATCATGCCTTTATTATGTTTTTTTTTTTTTTTGGAATTGTCAGCTCATGGTCCCAATCTACTTTCAGTATATGGAAGAAAATGCCATGAACATTCTTAAACCAAATTGTTGTTCAGATGGAAATTATGGGCAGTAAACGCGTTTTGTGCAGTGCAAAACAAAACCCGCCCCACAATTTAACAGGGGGGAAAATAAACTAAATAAACTAAACAAACAAACAAACATACATACATACATCATTTTTCATATATAGGTATAATATATATAATAATAAAATATTAAAAAAAGTTATAATAAACAGTTTTCATACATATATGCAACACTAGAGTTCAAAAGTTTGGGGTCAGTAAGATTTTTGTCAAAGAAAAAAAATAAAAAAAAATTTTATTCAGAATGCATTAAATTTATTAAAAGTGAAAGTAATGACTTTTAATTTCAAATAAATGCTGTTCTTTTAAACTTTCTATTTATTAAAAATCCTGAAAAAAAACAAAAAACAAAATATA
>NW_015538055.1:2313601-2313969 GCF_001515605.1 Sinocyclocheilus anshuiensis
GCGGTTTTAACAAAAAATATTAAGCAGAACAACTGTTTTCAACATTTATAATAAGAAGAAATGTTTCTTGACCATCAAATCAGCATATCAGAATGATTTCTGAATGAACATTCTGAAGACTGGAGTAACGGCTGCTGATAGGAATACACTGAATTTTTAAATACATTCAAATAAAAAACGGTTATTTAAAATGATAAATTTGAATGTATTTTTTATTACATTAAATACATGCAGCCTTGGTTAGGAGACTTCTTTCAAAAACATAAAAACATTTTACTGACCCCAAAGCTTTCCCTTCATCTTATTCTCTTTTACCTCCTCTCTTGCTCACCCGCTCATCTAAAAAAAAAATCAAGGCTTTTTTTTTT
>NW_015538055.1:2314148-2321979 GCF_001515605.1 Sinocyclocheilus anshuiensis
TTGGGCAACATTCTAAATCAGATCCTACAGCGAGCCGGTTATGAAGGCTTTGGCTCCAAAGAGACTTTCCTACGTCTGAAAGTCGTTCTGGGCCCAGGCTCTGGTTTCATCCCCTCTTTGGGCAATCGATATATCAGGCTGTTTCTACCCTGGGAGCTTCTAATGGCAAGAACTCTTGGCGCTCTGGTAACATTATATGTCTAACGGGGAGGAGGGAGAGAAAACCAGGAGCTTGAGTCTCAATGTGATGCTTCACTCGGCAATAAATCCAAGTGGCAACAAAGCGGGCAGACGGCATAAAAGAGATATGAGGGGGAAAAAAATCCAAATGTTCAATGCAACAAGGGAAAGGTCATCTGAAATCTTCAAAAAGAGAAGAGCAAAACAGCAGGACGCATCCTGAGCACCACAGCATCTGGAGGACGCCACCTTTGTCAGGACAAACTAAGAGCAAATGTACAGATCGACTCTCGAGTCGGGAGGTTAGCGGTATGGACTTCATAGAGTCATAGAGGTGCAATTCAATGAATAAAAGCTCCTGCCCCGCTGAGCTCTCCGACCGACTGGATTCTGAAGAAGAGATGCTAAGGTAATGGCTTCCTTATGGACTCCCAGCGCAAGAGTGATGGGCTGACAGAAGGTATGTTAAATATCTCCCGCTCTGACTACAACATCGGGACCCTGACCCCTTTGAAAGGGAAGGCTTAACAAGGGACTCCGAAGGTCAGCAAGCTGTAATATGTCACTGAGATTTAAAGGGAAGACGACTGCGGTGTGTTTACATGAGCTGGGGTTACACTATTTTCAGTCCAAGGAGGAAAAATGTGGGAAAAGGTAAGGAATAATTTAACCCTATAATGCCTACTGTCTTTGCAGAAAAAGATTTTGTACAAAATCTACTACTGTACATGCCTTCTGTCCTCTGATTGATAATTCATATTTTTTAATAAATACAAGGCCTTTATACAAAGCCAATCTTTAATGATTTTTATAAATTATATGTAAGAAAAACTTTTATATTGCTATCTTTTTAAAAAAACCCTTACCTAACCCTTACTGGACTGAAGCTACTTAGGTTTACTTAATTATCCATTATTTTTAGAAAAGTCATGTTAAAATTCCTTGAATGTGAGCTCCATATCTTCACTATATCATGCTATATGAGCAATATAAGCCCGAAGTATCAAATATAATACTCAACCTAAAACATTTTTTTTTTAATCTAAAGGTTCAATTAACCGTTTCATTTCATAAAATAAGATTTGTCAGACTAATATTTCATATGTCAGACTTTTAAGAGATAAATTTGTAACTATATCAGTTAACATCACAAGCTGAGCAGTTTGACACACTCAGTTAAGGTTGGCTTTGAGAAATGAATGTGTTAATGACCAGTCATGTTTGTGTATTGCTTTCTGTCATCCAGACAAATATTTAAGCAGCTCGCTGTGACCATTAACAATAGACAATGTGTCATGCTGGAAGACAACATTAGATAGATAAATAAAACAGAAAAAGAGTGACAACTCACCTGAGAGCATAGCAACATAACTAGTTCCACTACCGAGGTGCTTGACTTCATGCACACCAGACCTAGAAGAGAACAGAAAGAAAAAAAGACACAGAAATTAATCATTCTGCTTCATCATATTCATAAACACACACAAAAGCAAAACAAACCTTACAGGTTGTTTGTTTTTACATTTGTTTTGACCTATCATAACTACATCTGCGACGGTTAGTCAAGGGCCGGCCGTCCACATGGCCTCAGAAAAGTGTATGGTGCAGATGAACGGAACAGTCCCAACCATTTAATGTCACACAAGCATCCAGGACAGTTCTGATGAGTTATGTTTTGAATTTGAGACTGAACGTCTCTTGTCGTCTGTGCGTTATGACTCAGATAGCTAACAGCTCGCGGGGTCACTAATAGTGTCTCCTGAGAGGTCAAAGATCATCTGCTGCAAGCCAGTGTGAGATCAATGGCCTCGGTTGCATATTTCTCAAACCTGGCTAGAATAAGGACGCCACTTATAAAGATACAACAATGCATCTTCTAAAAAAAAAAATGTATGGGCATGAATTTAAATACAGGAGTGAATATAGTCACATCTTTTTTTCCTCATACAGGCACCATTCTCTTGAAATCAGATGTCGTTTGAGTAAAATATGCAGTTTTAAATGAAAAGCCTGTTGTTCATTGAATATAAAAGACAGTTGGTTAACCTCACTGATAAACAAGGTAATTGTAAATGATATGTGCAGTTTTTGACAGCCATATAAGACAAACTTTCTCCATCACACACACTCACATACGCACACCTGCATTAACATACAAACACAGCACATAGCTGATGTCCTTGTTTGCATGAGCCAGCAGAGTCAGAGAGACAGGACTCTAATGAGAGAAAGATGAGAGAGAGAGAGAGAGAGAGAGAGAGAGAGAGAGAGTGCTCTCAGCATGAATATGGTGTAATGAGACTCCATGGAAGTGATGGAAGAGTATTTATTATTGCATTATTATTACTAATGCCCATATTTAGGGTTAGGCATTGGAACAAATACCTAACTCCACCTAAGTATTAAACTTTGCCATGTAACTAGTCCTGCGTAAATTATAGCTTCATTTGTGTGGGTTGATGAGAAGATGTGTGCTGTTAATTTTCTAACAGGTTGGGCTTACGTTTTTCATTTGGTGGACAATAAAGCAGAAAAATGGGTTATCAAATAGGCTAGTTGTTTGATCTCATATGATGTAAGGGCCTGCAATAACACGGTTTGACCAGTGTGGCGCTGTAGCGCAAGACTGTAATTCAGCCTCCCGGCTATAATCCAATAGAAGACGACACACTTATGGGACATGCAAACAAAGCCGAACCAGTACAGTGTGGGAAAGTTTTACAAAACTACAAACAAAAAATTCTGTCATGTGTAAAGGCCCTGATATATTCACGGCAAAGTTTTTTTTCGTTCTTAGTTTAGGGGTGAAAGGAAGTGGGGCAGTTGTGGCCTAATGGTTAGAGAGTCGGACATGTAACCTGAAGATCGCAGGTTCGATTCTCAGTACCGGCAGGAATTGTACAAAATAGTAATGTAATAAAAAACACCCTGAACACCTTAGCAACATCATATCTATGTCATGGCAACCACTCCAGAATCATGGCAGATAATTTTGCACAGAAAAGTACTCATTTTCTTCAGACATTCTACATTTTTAAATCAAAACTGTAAATCCCATTAATTAAATTTGTACACATACAATCTGTGGTAAAAACAGTCCTGTACATTGAGCTTTACATTTAGCTCACTTTTGTCTGACAGCACCACTTGTCTTGTTACCCACTTAAACATCCTTTCACCATGAATGATCGCTCCTAAACCATTCAGTCCGTGAAGTTATGACCGTAATATTTCAGAGGCCAAGAGTTCAAGTCCCAACAATCTCTCTGTCTCATTTATGAGGGTGAGATGGGGCCGTACACACAGCGATTCCCCACCGGGGTCCCTCTCTTCAATCAGGTGGCAGGCCTGACCTCTGGATCACGCTGCTGGACAAACTAAATGCATTCTATTTAAACAGCAAGTTGCAGCGCTTTCCAGTTAAGCCTCACTGGTGTGAATGTGACATTGTCAAAGGGCTGAAGCATCGCAGAGTTGGGCGGCCAGCTCTCACAAGAAGTGCAGTGTTCCGCCCAGGAGCCTTGCACTCAAACTCCAAGTGTCGGGAGGCTGTCCGAGGGCGAGCGGGGCATAATTGCCCCCAGTGAACGAGTGTCTGGATGGAGGCCGGGCAGGGGCTTGACCCCTAGTGCCGGGCCGAGTGATGGATGAAGGGTAATTATGGGTAAATAGGGCGCCTTTGCACCAAGTGAACAGTATTTCAGCTGTGAGAGGTTGAGGAAGAGAGGAAGGGAAGGAGGTGGGAAAACAGACATCACTTCTTCTGGTCATGGGATTGTGTTAACATACTGGACAAATTAATGCGAGGGTAAAGAGTCATCTATGAGGAAGTCGCTGTTGTGTGTTCAGGATTGGGGTTCGTTTGGGGAGGATGGCAATGGCAAAGGCAATGCACAAGCACAGTCAACGGCATTTCAAGTTGGAAAAATTAATAATGTAATTTTTACACACACACACACACACACATATATAAATATATATATATATATATATATATATATATACATACACACACACACACACACATATATATATATATATATATATATATAATGTACTAAATATTTATTATATTATATAAAATAATATAAGAAATATTATATAAAAATGAAAAATAAATAATAATACAATCCTCAATTTTTATTATAAATAAAAAAAAATTTTAATAAAATATTTATTTTTTATATATTTAATAATGTAAATCTCAAAATAAAGTTAAATGAGCAAGAAAATATATTTCTACTCTTAAAATATATCTTTGGTAAATGGCATTTTAAAAATATACTGTGTATATCTACATAGAGCATGGTGCTAGCAAAACCAAGGTCAAATATTTTGAATCCCAGGCAGTGGAGAAAAACTTTGGAAGAAAGCATTTCCTGATGCATAAATGTAAATTTACATTTATGTTACATTTAAAAATATATATTTTAAAATGTCTTCTTTTATGTTTCACAGAAAAAAATAAAGTCAAATAGGTTTGGAAGGACATGAGGGTGAGTAAATAATGACACAATTTTCATTTTTGGGTGAACTATTTCTTTAAATTTGTTTAGGCTCTAGCAACTACCTACAACACCCTTCAAACCACATAGCAATGAGCTAAAAACACCAAGCACACTTTTGAAACCTCATAGTGATGCCCTAGTAATCACCCCGAATTTGTTTAGGGAAATTAAATCTTACAAAACCATGGGGTCAAGGTTTGACAGGTTTAGCAAGGTCTAGTTTGCCCCTTCTGGTACAGTCTGAAACTACACCATCTCAGAGCAAAACATTGACTCGAATGACTAGATTTCACTAGTAAAGTCATGAAATTGTCACCTTGCGCCTGTTTTCAGCAGGCAACCTAAACTGTGATGCTTCCTAATGTGGACAGGATTAAGTACGACTACAAAGTTAAAGACAGAAAACTGGCTGTTATTTTTCATAAAAAAAAGGGGAGTTTGAATCCAGGGCAGAACGTGTTTCTGAGTATTTCTTTCATGAAATGGCTGCCTGAGCTGTAGACACGCATATTTCCAGCGTGCCGTAATGTGGAGCTACATTAGTCGGAACAAACTGGCTTTGAGCTGTGAGGTGGACGTACACTATGATTTGGCACTGAGGCTGAAAGGTAAAAAAGCCACAAAACAGAGCCTGGAGTGTGGGTTCCTGTTCAAAGAGAGGTTGCCTTGCCATGTGAGAGAAAAAGCGTGTGCAAGTATGTGTGTGTGGCCCATCGCACCCAGCTAGAGAAGGGAAGTGAATTCCAAAAGTAGCTCTATGCACCTCAAAGATTAGGAAAAAAAGGAGAAAACACAACCATGCACCAACAAACAAAAATAAATAAATAATATATACACTTATTAATATTAATATTAATTATATATTGTTCTTTTTGCTCACCAAATCTGCATTTACATATATTGTGGAATATTATTACAATTTAAAATAATTGTTTTCTAAGATATTAAGATATTTATTTATATTTATAAGTAATTTATTCCTGGGATGGCAAAGCTGCATTTTCAGCAGCAACCTCCAGTCTTCACATATTCCTTGAGAAATTATTTTAATAAAAAAATGATCAATGTTGAAAACAGCAGCTCTGATGAATATTTTTGTCAAAACTGTGATGCATTTTTATCAGGATTCTTAATGAATAGAAAGATTTAAAAAAAAAAACATTTATTTGAAATGGAAAACTTTTGTAACATAAAAAATGTCTTTACTGTCACTTTTGATCAATTGAATGCATTCTTGCTAAATAAAAGTATTATTCAGTATTACTTGGTATTATAAAGTATTACTTTCAAAAACTGTATTAATTTCTTTCAAAATCTAACTGATGCCAAACTTTTGCATCAGTATATACATACCAAATAAACCAATACATTATATGTGTATTTATTCTCTAAGTTTATTTCATTTTGCATGCATGTCCCTTGATGCTGAGTTCTGAAGTGCATACAAAAACATTGATATGAGTGTATATGCATTGATATATATTCTATAAACGCACAAACTTTTTAAAACAAAAGGTTATTCAGGTAAGAAACATAAAATCAATCAAATGTATCTTCAGCCTACACCCTCCTGTATCAGCATGATCATGTAATACACAAGGATGCGCAAAAGAGAAAGACAAAGAGAGATGAAGAGCTCAGCATCAGTACCTTCAATGAGCAGCTCCTGCCCATGACTGCCCAGCAGTGTACGAGAGAGGAAAGGTGCAAAGTCCACAAAGATCTCTCTCAGTAATGGAGCCACCTTCTCCAGAGCTCGCTCCAGTTTAGTGGTGATACTGTGTGGACAGACAAAGTAAATGAATTATAGAAGCTGGATAAAAAGAACAGCGAAAACATATTTTGGTTCACTTGAAGACAAAACCATGAATTGTGATTAATACTGAACCAGTAAAATGGCACACCAACACACCATACAGACCAAACCAAAGCCACATAGTAATAACCAGGTGCAGATAACTTCAGAGTGAACATTCTAGGCTCCGACAACAAAGACAAAGTACAAAGCCAGTTTGCAGAAAAGAAAAGAGAACTACATGTACCTTACAGGAGTCCAACCCCACTAGAAAATAAGCATATTTGTGGTTTTTTAAGGCACACTGGAAGCTGTTCTTGCCTATGGCACTGGCCGGCTCCAGTACAGCATGGGGTCCTGACAATGAGCTAAATTAACTGAGCTGAGAAACCTTACATAAAACACCAAAACACAGTCAAGACCAAAAACACAAAGGAGAAATGGGCAGAAATGGGTGACTTTACTGCTATTTTTACCCAAATTTTTCAAGTGGCACTAACATTAAATGAAAGCTAACGCGTTAGTATTAATACTTTTTGTTGGAACTGCGAAAAAAGCACAGTCCCATACATTTTATGAGCAATCAATGAAGAAATTTACAAACTTATTTTTGTCACTATATGTAAAGCCCCAATTTATATTTGCATACAAATTTAATTTTAAGAATTTAAGAATTAAAGCTTTTAAATCTTTTAAATTCACTTAAGAAATATAAAACCAGTCAAAAGTTATTAAATAACAGTCCATTATTTGTTATTTTAAGTTATTAAACACATAATACCGATTCAAGCTTAATTCTACACAGATAAAATACAAGTAGCTACCAGTACTTACAGTACAAGCATATTTACTATACTAGCATTTAAAAATATATTGCGCAAAACCAGTATTTTGAGGCTTGGGTACCACAATAAAACCTTAACACTGAGATGCTGAGCAAAACTCCGAGGGATTTTGTTGTATAAGCATGCAAATTTACTTGGGTTTGCATGTCTTGGTTGTAAATCTGATGATAATTAGATTGTGAGCTTTGAGAATACTGCTTTACTGTTTCCTTTTTGGTGTGCTTATTGCAAAAAACAAAACAAAACAAAAAATCAACACTAAAGGGTATTGTGTCATGAAAGTAAGTGCGGAAAATAAGTGGGGAAAAAAATCAAGAAAAACTAATGAGACACAGGCAGCGACAGCGAAACCCATCCCTTGTCTCTTGGAGTGCGGGTTAGGCATCACAGCCTCTGCATCCAGACAGTTTCATCATTGACTTCACACTCCCAGTAAGTGCTGTCAGTTACCGCTGCCATGGCAACTGATTTGCGATTCCTGGTGCAGCAGAGAAGCCACAAAG
>NW_015538055.1:2322026-2348169 GCF_001515605.1 Sinocyclocheilus anshuiensis
CACACACACACACACACACACACACACACACACACACACGCTTTCTCCTGTGTAGTCAGACGGTGGCGTGTCTGTGAGATGTCTGTCACAAAGCATTAGACGAGGTGAAAGGATGAAGCCAAGGTCAGCACGGTTTCCACACACTCCCCAAAACACCTATGCGCACTGATTTCTCTGCATTAGCGCTCGCACAGCCCTCTCTGACAGCTCAAACACCCATGGTGGGCAGTGAGAGAGAGGACAGGCGATATGTAAGGTGTGGGGTTGTCTTGTTTGTTGCAACCACAACAATAAAAAAATAAAATGATTCTCGCCCATTGCCCTAAACAAAGGAAAGGCACAATGTCTGTAAACATGAAAAAACAAGCCTGAGTTCTGACCCCCTCTTGTGGCAGTGATAATACAAACTCAGGACTAGCATGGCTGAGTGAACAAACTCAAATTCATCTGATGAGGTGCTGACAGAGGAAGTACTTCCCACTCACAGACACACTCAAATAAAGCAATACGCCATTTAAGGGTGCGTTTTGCAGTTATTGTACCATGTTAAAAGGGTATTGTGTGAAATCATATACACTTGATTTCTGAAGGACCATGTGACATTTGTGACCCTGGACCACATAACCAGTCATAAGGGTACATTTTTAGAAATGTCGAAAACGGAATAAATAAGCTTTCCATTGATGTATGGTTTGTTAGGATTGGACAATATTTGGCCGAGATACAACTATTTGAAAATCTGGAATCTGAGGTTGCAAAAAAATCTAAATATTGAGAAAATCGCCTTTAAAGTTGTCCAAGTGAAGTTCTTAGCAATGCATATTACTAATCAACAATTAAGTTTTGATATATTTACAAACTATCTTCAAATTTACAAACTATCTTCATGGAACATGATCTTTACTTAATATCTTAAGGATTTTTGGCATAAAATAAAAATCAATATTTTTGACCCATACAATGTATTTTTGCCTATTGCTACAAATATACCCCAGCGACTTAAGACTGGTTTTGTGGTCCAGGGTCACATTTAAGACTTCAGTACTGAAGCTGAAAATTAAATTTTAATATATTCAAATAGTAATAGTATTTAACTTTAAAACATTGAAAAAAAAAAAAACATAATTATTCCAAACTAAACATCACTAGAACAATTTCAAATGTTTATTGACAAGTTTTGTAAATCTGACTGCATGCTTAACGGTGCAGTTTTTTTTTTCCCCAAATGGTGGTTATAAGACACTAATGTTCAATAAATAATTACATTTATTATTAATAATTTAACAATAAATCTGTATACCTTTGTGTCAATTTTTTTTTCCCGAACAAAACATGAAAAATGCCTTTCAAGTTTCCAACAAAAAAAACAACAACAACAACAAAAAAAGGGTTAAGATTTGGAAATTATGAAAATTAGGTTAACTAATTAGGGATACAACACCAATTATTTTCATGTTTTTTACTACTTTGTCTATATAAATATAAAATAAAATGTTTGCAGCTACAAGTGAATTTAGGCAACATTATAATTTACAGTATGAAAAATTGATATTTTAGCTACAGATTATATTTAAGTGTTATTAATTTATTAGTATTTTAAAGATGATTTTACATTAGATGACAGCAAAGGTTGTATACACTACCAGTCAAAACTTTGATATAATTAAGATTTTTTAAGTTTTTGAAGTCTCTTATGTTTACCAAGGATGCATTTATTTGATCAAAAATATCAGAATATTAGAATGATTTCTGGAGGATCATGTGACACTGAAGACATCGCCATCACAGGAATAAATTATGTTTTAAAATAAAACAGAAACAGTTCTTTTAAACTGTCATAATATTTCATCATACAATATTTTTTATCAAATAAATGAGCATAAAACATTATTTTAATAAAATCGTAATTATTTCAAACTTTTGTTTTGACTGTTAGTGTAAATATAAAAATAGAGGAATTATCATGCACAATTAAATATCCAATATATCAATTTCCAAAAAAAAAAAAAATAATAATAATAATAATTATATATATATATATATCCTCACAGCCTTGTTTTCATTCACATAAAATGACATCTGGTGTGATATTTCACAACGGCTTCAAAAGCAGCTCATCCAATCATCCAACCATCCCATTTTATAATAAACATCAAGCTGAATCTCTATCCCGCTGTCTGTCTTAGACCTCAACACACATCCTGGGACTCTGATTCACCTCATGTTCTCCATGGTGTCCTCAGGCATGGGGGCCACAGTCTGAACCGCAGGCAGATTCTTGCTGGTGGCTCCATTCACAAAGCTGGAGGAAGAGGAGGTGGACGCATCTGTGGCTCCTGAGAGACAACAAGAGAGAAATCAAAGGTTAGAAAAATTTACTTGGTGTAAAAGTTGACTTTAGGGGAAAATATAAATACATTTTTTTAAATAAGTATTTCTAAAGAAATAAATATATTATTATTAGACACTGAAAATAACTCATGGTGCATTTTTTCACTTTATATCCCCACCAACTGTCAACTAAACCCTCAGTTGCACTAAAATCAAATACTCTTTCTGGTTTTTCATCAGGTAACAACATAACTATAGAGGCACAAGCTTTGAGAATCATCCCTATTACTCTCACCTCCCTCTGAGAACGTGAAGCACCATCTTACGTTCCTCTTATTTCTCTCTGTCAAAGCCAGTATCCACAACAGCACCCTGTGCAGCAGGGAGCTTCTGATAGATACATCACAGCAATGGACTGTCATCCTGTGAAACCACAAGCTGTCACGGGACATCTGAGGATGGGAAATCTATTACGCAGCCATCAATCGCCGTGTCAGAGATGAGTGTCCACCCATAAGCAAATACACCAAGATGAGGGGAAACGTCAAGAAGGACATTCTGATGGATTTCGCTGGAAGTGAAAGCTTGGCCTGATTCAACCTTAATCCAAATCAGTGTACCTTGTGCATTCTAAGCAGATCTCAATAAGGTTTATGATGGGCAATGGGGACTAAAAAGAGCCTCTCTTAAGGAAAACATAGTATCACAAAAAGTGCTATAGCAGGTTGCTTAAATTGGTCCTTCAAAGCTGAGGTACCTAAAATTGGCTTTCAATTCCCAATACACTGAAATTAATTAAATAAACAAATGGGGGAAATTATTACTATTACAGATATTTTCAATGAATCCCACAGAATCAAACATTATGTTTTCAGGCCAGAATGTCTTGCCTAGAGCAATAAACACATACAATTTCACACTCAATAAGGTAGATCTAACAGCTCCAGTCTCAATAGAAAAATCTAGTGTTCACAGTGTGCACCCTGAGGGGGACGCTTGAAAAGGAACTTCCTTATAGTGTCCATGTGGCTGCATAACCACCTTGAAATTTCATATAGATCCTATCTGCGCGCGCGGCTTTCGGACTGCGCTCCCAAGCATTCATCTCGCGAATGTCTGTTCCCTTCCTAACAAAACGGATGAACTTCTTCTCCTCAATACTTGGTAATAAAGCTCTTCTGATTCTGATTCTGATTCTGATCTTCATGTCTTTTTTTTCTATAGTGTGAGAAAGCAATACATAGTGAGGGGAGCCCTCTAGTGGACAAACCGCCCGATGCCACCAAATCTAATTTCCTGAGTTTGAATTATTTTAGGAATGACATCTTGAATTATTCTAGGAATAGCAGAGCAGAGCGTGCATTTCACTGGAAATTCACTTAAACACTTGCACGTTCAAATTAGCGTCTCATTAACGACACAGAGAGCAGTTGTGACCATTATATCTACTTTTAAGGATAATGTCTGTCCTTACAAAGTTACCATAATTAACAACATTCCAGAAGAGGTTAGGTAAGGTTGTACCGAGACACAAATCAGAGCAATGCTTACCTGTAGTGTTGATCATACTCTTAGGCGTAGCGGACGAAGCAGCAGCGAAGATGTTCGGGGTGCTAGCAGAAGTCAGGGTGCTGCTGGAGCCTGAACTGCCCACTGTATTCACCAACAGAGGCTTCTTGGCCTGTACCACCACACTCCTGCGAGAGGGAGGAAAATAAATTATACATAATCTTTTACTAAGTGTACCTTGGATTTGATGCGGCTGGCAAACTGTTCTTGTAACCAGGCCACAACAATGTACTGGGATCGGCGGATGTGTAAACACCTAAGCAGTCAGCTAGGATTTGTACCAAGCACTTCCCAGAAGGGCTGGCAAGTGACCCGCAAAAGCTTCCAGATTCTGCATAAGCGAAAAGAAACACATCTAACAAAGCAAAATAAAAACATTTCACCTGCAACAATAAATACACGATTGCTTGTGAAATCAGTTGATTAAGCTGGAGGGAGATTGATGGCTGTTTTCCACAGTCCAGTCAGGCTGGATGAAAGTGGATAGATTGAATGGTTGCAGTGGCAAGGGAAAGACCTGCAGGCAAAGTAAACATCCTGCTCTCCTGCCGGCCCGTGCTTGCCTTGCGACTGTACAGAATGAGAGCTCAGGACAAACAAACAGTAAAATCAAAAGCAGTGACTGCTGGGTTTTGGGTACGTTTCTCTTTTCTGCTGTTTGTCTACTGCTGTGACTTGACATAATGTCAAACTCGGAGCGAAATTCATCAGAAGATACTTTCCAGGTGTGTTGCAGAAATTTGCTGTTGCTATAGCGGTGCAGTTTTGAGGTTCTCACCTTAGAAAACCTTATGGGTTATTCCTACAATACAGTGCATTTTCATTGCCCCATTATAACTCACTATATTGGATTAAATATTAATATTAAATATTCTTAAATTATAAAAAATATTAAATTTAAAAAATGTTATATGGTATCTATCTATCTGGTCATCAGTTAAGTTTTTTCCAAACTTTTTCTTTTTGTTATATCCATATATACTTTCAAAAGCGAGTTTCTCAATTACTTTACTTTCCAGTAAGTTTCCAGGACGTTTTGAGGTATTAGTTGGCTTGTATCACTTCAAAACATTCTTTTCCATTAGATAACATTTTAAAAAAGGGGGGAAAAGTAATTAAATATAGGATAAAAGTGTAGGAACAAATAAAGATAGGGAGAAAAAAACAAAACAAAAAAAGATGGATGAAAATTGAAAATATCAATAAGCAAAAATATCAGAAAACATAAAACATCAAAAGGTGACACCCTCATCTAAGCAAATTCTTCTTGGCTGTTTTCCATCCGGTTCTGTTTTTCTCACCTTTCTAATCGTGGTAAAATTAATTTAAGTGTTTGAACAAGGCGAGATCATATGTCTGAAAGTTTGGAACATCCTTATACTTAAACACATAAATATATTCATTTTAAAATAAAAGTTGAAGAAAATCACAATACCGGTAATCATCTTGTCATCCTTTTTGACCTTCTCAACACTGGCCAGCTGCAATCTCTGGAAAGCTAATTAAAGAAACAGTCTCTAAATATAGCTACTAAACAAATTAAACCATTAAAAAGGGCCTAAATATACTAATCAACGTAATTATGCCTTCAAGAAATTATATTTAGCCTTTTTTCCAGCTTATTTATAGATGTAAAAGGAAATCACATGGTTTCCAGAGGCAATAGTCTAACGAGATGAAAATAGTGCTGGAGACGAGCAGGATCACGAGTTTGCATTAAACTCTTGACCTCGCCGATAATCTCCTGTATGTCTTCACAGAAGACACCTTAGCCGGATAGCAAAGAGCAGGAGAGGATTAGTTTGATATTATAAACATGACAGAGTCAAGTGCTTTGGAAGATGGAATGATATTTTGTTGGTGTGTATATCGGTCTGGTTTCTTTATCACGACTTGACGTGGTTCAAGATGCTGGCCGATACAGAGATCTGCATGTTTTCGGTGGTTCTAATGTCACCTGCTAAGCCTCCTGATGCCGCATAATGTGACCTCGGAACAGACACTGTACAGAGAGAGGACGGAGCCATTAGAGCACTTGTCTGGGATACTGCCACTCGTCTCGACGGCACGCTCTCTTTAACATGTTGGCGTGACACAGAGAGTTTCTGAAAAACATTCTGTGACACATGCTTCCCCTTGAGCACTACAAACAGAGAATAACAGACCCTTAAAATCATACATGTGTACCATTGTCTTAATGAGTTATGAGGAATTATCCTTGTAGATGCAAATACATACATTACTGTTTAAAAGTCTGGGGTCTGTAAGACGTTTTAAAGTATTTTTTAATAAGTCTCTTATGCTCACCCAAGATGCATTTATTTTGAAAGAAAGAAAGAAAGAAACAACATTCAAAAGCACTTTATATTAATAATTACTACTAAAATTATTATTAATTGAGTTAATATAAATTAAACATATCAGTAATATGTGTAACATGGACATTCTAATACTACTGTAAAGTCAACACAGAATTATGACTTTGAACCTCAGTTTGCAACCGTTTTGAGCATTAAGGTCCGCAAAGCAATGCTTTTCTACAGTATTATTACTCATAACATGTTGGCTTCTTGCAGGTATTTGACAGGTAGAGCTGATCGTATTAGACTGATAAACAAGCTTCTAATCAACACTCATTAATTATTCATTGGCTGGGAGCTTGTGAATGATGTATGAATTATCCTGTGCATATTTTATTAATAGGATTTTTAAAATTGACTTACTTTGAATAAAGCACAGATTAATCTCGGGTAGACTATGAATGATGCAAATAGTTTATATGTTTTATTTGAAATGGCTATTAGGATTACAAACAGTCTCAGTGCATAAATGAACATTAACAATAACTATATGTGTTGGTCTCATATAATGGCAAACTTATTTTGTATCACTCCGTTTATTAGCATACCATCCATTAGCATTGATACGGACTGATGTTAATGTATTAAAGTGTTTCTCCTTGATTTAAATTGACTAAAGCAAGTCCTTCATGGTGGCGGCCCCATCTGCAAACACAGCTTCCTGGTTATTCAATACTAATTGAAAAAATTCACCTTTGGAAAGTCCCAGAAAGACTGTGATGTGCTAGTCGTCCTGATCTCTCCTGTGTTTGAGGCATTTTTTTTTTTTTGTCACTCCCTATCTATTGAGCTTCTGACAGACAATCCAAGAAGCCTGTCCACGTCTGGCAGCTCATTTGGTGGCAGGTGGCAAACAATTAGACACAGCAATTTCAAGGCCGGCAGATGACATTAAAGCATGCGGGAGTGAGTGGTACGACCCGGCGTATGCGGACTGCCTGTGTGAAAGCATTTCAAAAATAATACACTGCCATGGCAACTCATTTCTGCATGCCAGCCTCTATTAGGGTGCTGAGGGGTGAGGACGACAGGAGGGGAGCTAGGGGCACGGTGGGGCGCTTCTGTTTAATCTGTCATCAATGCCCTGGAGACCCTCCCTAACACTCACAAACTCATCTACACACACACCACCTTTACTAGTCAGCAGGCACACCTCATCTGTGGTGGTTGCACACATTACTACAGATCCATTGTTCCTGTGACTCAATATCTAAGCAGGGAGAGGCACATTATTTGGGCCTAGTCTCACACGAGCCATAGTTTTAAAAGGATAATTCAACCAAAAAAGAAAATGAATAAGGAAAATTATTTACTCACCCTCCACTTGTTCCAAACCTGTATGAGTTTCTTTCTTCTGCTGAACACAAAAGAGGATATTTTGAAGAATGTTGATAACCAAACAGTTGACGTTGACTACTATGGAAGTCAATGGCTACCGTCAATCTTTTGGTTATCAATATTCTTCAAAATATCATCTTTTGTGCACTGGCATAAAGTCAGGCACACATTGTAACTTAATCTGGCAAAAAATAAATAAATAATCTGCCCGCTTAGATATCTAGCTGACATAAAAATAAATAAATAATAAATAAAACTACCAACCATTGTCAAACATGTTTACTGACACGTAATTTGTTGATAATACAAAAAATACTGGCAACAAAAATATGTATGTAAATTGTGGTTCTACAACAGATTTTTGCATGCTTGTATAGACACTTATAGTATTAAACTTAAAATTATTAGCATATTGACAGCATCTAAAACAAAAGCATTTTATGTATGAACAACTCAAGATGTAAAAATGGTTACAAATTATTTTAGGTTGACAGAATATTGAATTCATGAAATTAATAGTTTTATTGATTTTTGGGACATTTGCGGCAAAAATATATATGCATGTATAATTGTATTGTATAAATGTAATTTTATATAAATTCTATACATGAAAAAATTCTATAATAATTGTATAAAAATGTATAATTCTATAAATTCTACATACATGTGTAGAACATACATTTATGTGCCTATTACATATATATATATATATATATTAGGGGTTGCACCGACAAATCGACTTCAATGCTCTGCCATGAGGCTTTAAGCTTGACGTTGACTAGTCACTGGTCCTATGGACCTTTTTCACATTTCCGGGTTTCACAGCAGCAGAAGTTGTCATAGTTGGGTTAACTTGAAGAGCAGTGAATGGAAGAGTACCACAAATATATTTTTTGCATTCCCATACGCTGCATTAGAAACACCCTCACATTAGCGTTAACTGTTTTGTTTTTTTTGATGCAAAGGTGATATAATACAAAGAATAGTGTTATAAATATACATATTTTTTAGCAAATATGAAAAACTTTTGAGGATTTACGATGCTGATGACCGTTAAATGCATCTTCACAGTCTTGTGAAAAGGGTCCCTTAGCTAGATGTGAACTTTGAATTGGAACAGTACTTGGGCTACAGGTAAGTTAATCGCCGTTCTAATATAATGCACTGCTGCACTATAACGTGCACACACATTACAGACAGTAGGTCGTACATCACGCGCAGATCGCGCGCACACAGAATCATTCAGCGCGGAAATGTATTGTCAACACTGTTCTGTGATTTCTCAATAAAATATATATATATATATATATATATATATATATATACTGTGTATATACACTGTTTATTTCAGTGTATATTCAATATTCAAAAATACAGACCAGTCTGAACAAATTTTCATGCATGCTATCCAAGACAGATTTATTAAGTGTTTAAGGCAGTGAAACCCTCCTCCCATCCAGCTGGAGATAATTTTTAGCCAAAGTGAACAAGTTATTATCAAAAAAATATATATATCATCTTTTCCATTTACACAATTTCTGTTTACATATGTTGATTTTGGCCAGCCATGAACAGCAACAGCTTTGCAGCAAAACTGAAGACATGTGTTAAGAGCAGAGACAAATCACGCTGAGATTTGATCTGGCCTTGGAATGTAAACACGTCACAAAATGCTCAAGCACATCTCTGAGACATTTTCAAACACAGTAATTCTTCGTGATAGAAAGTATGGGGAATTTAAAGTGAGTTATGGCTTGCTTATGACCAAGAAAATCATTATGGCCATTCCTCAGGGAAAAGACTAATCCAAGAATTCATCATGGTTTGACTGTAATGTATTGTGTAGTGTTTAAAGGCACGGAAGGGATCGCAGGCACACAGAAAAGGTCACTGTACTTTTAAGGGCCTTGTACATATACATCTGCAGTAAATGGGCTACTGTAGTGCTATTGGTGACAAAAAAAAAACATTCAATCATGGTAAAGCCACATGATTTCACATTTGGCTCCCATGCTGATGTATACTGCTGCCACCTGGTGGAGGTTAATATCATTACACTTCATCACAGTTACAGCAAAATTCTGTCATTTACTCACTCACCCTCATGTCATTTCAAATCGGAATGACTTCAGTTCTTCAGCGGTACACAAAAGAAGATATTTTGAAGAATGATGGTAATTAAACACTTCAGGTTTCCACTGACCTTCATTGTATATTTTTGTCCATACAATGAAAGTCAATGGGAACAGGAACCGTTTGGTTACCAACATTCTTCAAAACATCTTATTTTGTGGTTTTCAGAAGAAAAAAAGTCACACAGGTTTCAAACAACGTGACGGTAAGTAAATGATGACAGAATTTTCAATTTTGGGTGGACCTTTAAAGGATTATTCCTGGTTCAACACAAAACATGTGTTTACTATCACAAAATGTAAAGTTTTCTTCTTAAAAAAAAAAGAAAAAAGTTAGTAAGTTAGTAATTGTATAAAAAGCACTTCAATTAACAGGCATTTTATTTGTCAGCAAAAAAGTTGGATATAACCTTACACAGAAAAGATTAATGAAGGATTATTTTTCTTTTTACACTGAAATCAAGTTAATATGCATATTGTTTATGTCGTGTGGTTATACAATTGAAACAGTGAGCATGTTAAGGTTTATGAATTGGCCCCCATTCACTTATATTGTAAGCTCTACACTGTCATCTAGATCTTTGCTTTATTTAAAGGAGAGACAAGTAGAACTTAATTTTATTATCAACATTATGCCACAAATGCTTTCAATTAAACTTGTACTAAATTTACACCATTCATTTAAAATGTTGTCAAAGACTCCTCAAAATGTTTGCATTGTGACAATGAGAAGATGGTACCTGTCAAAGGAATGGAACTGCATGGGTAACATAGCTTGGGCTTCCCTCTTCATGGCTTGGTGGTCAGGGTAGGGCAGGGTGTCTGGCCCGCTCTCTGTGGTCTCCACAGGAGCTGCTACCAGGCTCTTCAGGATTTCCTTGACATTGATGCCTTTGTTGGACTGGCTGATGCTGGAGATGGAGGCGGGTTTGAGGTGATCCACAATCGATGGCTCAGTCAGGCTCTCCTGTGACCTGGCCTCTGATGACAGTGTGCAAAACAGGCCACTCATGCCGTTCGGACCACCCATGGCGAGGTCCAGGTCGGCCCCGTTCATCACACTGGACACCTGCTCGTCACCCAGTCCTGAGTCAGAGTGAGGGAGGGATGACTTCTGACGGAACTCCTCCAGCACACTAACAGCATCCCTGCGACTGTCAGAGAGGGCTGATGGGTGCTCTGAGGATTATATAGCGCAGTGTAGAAAATTAATAAAATATAATAAAAATCAGAGATTATTAGAAAATGATCACTAGAATTAATAGGTTTTTATCATTATTTTATCAAATTTATGACATTACAGTATCACTCAGAACCACATCAGATGACAACTTAATACTTCATAAAGATCAAAGATAAAATCAATCAATCAATCTATCTATCTATCTATCTATCTATCTATCTAGTGTGTGTGTGTGTGTGTGAATGTCAATAGAAATGCTTTTTTTTAATTTTGCTTTAAAAAATTTTTTTATCTCTGATCCAAATATTTGATTTACATACTGTCTGAGCACAATGACAGCATTTCTGTCCTTCAAAAATACTTGCTGTCAAGACTCTTCAACATGCATCCACTTTCATCCTATATAATAAAATCAAGCCCTTGCAGGCAAGACCACTCAATATCCAAACTCTTGCTTGTCTATATCCAGTTGTTCTCCAGATGTTAGGCATTTTTCAGTGATATTCATCAAGAGCCTTTAGCAAGGTCAACGGGGGCCCAATTCAGCTCTAAAGTACGCCTGAATGCTGATTTGAGTGCAGACAATGGCCTGCTACATCCTGTTTGGAAAAATTCCTATTCATAGCCTTTCTTCCCTGAAATTTATGAGGGCGACACAGCGTAGTGCCTCAGCCTATATGATCCCATTCTCCTCTGGTGGATTGCTTTCCTAATGGGCACTGACAGATGGGGCTGGAAATAGCAGCGCTGCCCTGCCTCTGCATGCCCTTTCTTCATGGATCCTCTTTCTTCTCTTTCTCACTCACTATTCTTTTCACTATACTTTCCCAACAAAACCCAGTCAGAAATGAACACATCTTACATTTCCAATAGCTCTTTGATGCATCCTTCAAACTACTGGACATTAATCCAATTTTGTGACTGTTTTACAGACAAAGCCAGCAGTGATACCCTTCAAGAATTCTGTAAGGGCTGCATGTTTAATTTTATGTGAGATAATTAGTGAAGGTTATGAATAATAGATGTGGGAGGTGGTGAAGAGAAATGTGTTTGACACCAGCTTGAGACAGACTCTGTGGAGACCTACATTTTTTTCCAATATATTTTGTAAACGCACACACAAACAAACTACATGGCTAATGGTATTAGAAGACATTTGTAATGCAAATAAGCAATGCAAAGCAAGTTTTTTGCTTATTGTAAATATATATCAATAAGTGCATTAAGCTATGCCAACAAATAAAACATTAGCCACTACAACACCTGTGCTGGTGGGGGAATATATCTCCTGCCGAATGCCTCTTCCTGATTGGCTGATAGACCTGACCATCTCCGCCTCGGGTTCCAAGATGTCCCGGTACTTAGACACCATCAGCACCGAGATAAAATAGACAACAGCGAGAGCCAGGAACTGGGCCTGCTTACTGTCATCCTGTGGAGCGCAACACAATAGCAGCTAACAACCCTCTACGCACACCTTGGCAATATAATCGCCATTGGCTAGTACATTTTTTTGTTTACTCGCCAGACTGATATACTATTTTACACACACACACACACACACACACACACACGTTTACTTAGCTATCTAAATTGGGACATTACATAGACTTCGATTGTTTTTATATACAGATAGTTATACACTTTTTAACCTAAACCCAACCCTAACCCTACCCCTCACAGAAAACTTTCTGCATTTTTACAATTTCAAAAGTAAAAAAAAAAAAACTTTGTTTACTTTATTTTAACAGTTTTACAAATGAGAACATCCACAAATTGAGTTTTTTGTCAATTTTGTCAGGCTTAACCATATTTTGGGGACAAATTTGTACCCAAAAGTGAGCAAAGTAGGTACACACACACACACACACACACACACACACACATGATTCCACCCAATCAGCTTATCTTTGTAAAATGGAACAGCTTCTTAAATAACTGAATGTGCACTCTTAACTTCAGCCAATCAAGCATTATATTATGATAATTAAGCACTATTTAATGATAGAACTAGTGATTAGAACTAAAACTTGGTAACGCCTCTCACACACATACTGGCGAGTAAAATCTAAGAATTTATTAGCCAATGGCTAATGTTAGACATTATTTAGTCGCCCAGAGTAAGATTTAGTCGCATTTGCGAGTGATTTACTCGCAATGGAGAGGGTTAAGCTAATGGTATGAAGAAGAGTCAACATGCGACTAAAACATGTCACGCAAAGCAGAAATGCTACTCTGAACTGATTCTGTTTTGTTAGTGCAGAGTTACAGAGTGACATTTCTGAAATGGTGATAGAAAAATAAATGAACAAAAACAATCTGTAATTAAAAATCTAATATTAACCTGAAAAAATATATAAAATATTGAAATAAATAACTTTAAATAATTTAATTATTACTTATATATAATATATTACTTATATAAGCATATAAGTACTATAAAATAGAAGTTCTAAAAAAAAAAAACGAGCGAAGTAACAAAATAAATCATGTAAATTTTACTTCAACATTTGGGATTTCTACTTCAATCATAAAAGCAAATTTGTGATATATTGACCATATGAACCAAAAGATTCTGTGTGTATGATTTGTGTGTATGTCTACATGTTTACATCGTCTACAGTGTGTACACTTCTTTCAAAGGGCATTTGAGGACGATTTGACATTAACTCACAACATCACGAAAGACAGCAGCTCGCAGGCGGTTGATGTCCACGTCTTGCAGAAGTCGGTCCGGGTCCTTAATTGGAGAAACATTACTTGGAAAATTTTCTATGGTGGTCTAAGGCAAGAAAAGCAGACATTTCAAACAGACATTTAACACTTTCATTTAATTTAACAGTTCTCACACTGCAGATCTCAATTACAAATTCACACCATACCCACAGCGCAAATCACACATAACGTGACAATATTATATTGTGTGGAAAAAAACGAATGTGGCAAGACACAACATACTGTACTTTCAGTCTTTAAGAAAGATGGATTGAACACAGAGTAGATTAGTTAAATTTCATTATGCATTTATAAAAAAAAAAAATCTTAAAACAATGACTTAAGTAATTGTTTCATAAACTATATACATTTCAAGTATTTTTCAGGTTATTTAAATTATATAAATTATAGATATCAACTTACTTATGTATAAAACACTTGCAACAAGAACGCTACCCTAACTGCATAGTGAGATTACAGAAACTGTACAGTGCTTGGATGCAGTATAACATTATGCAGTATAAAGTGGGTACCTTGCTGGCCATGGACACGCCTTGCAGGCCCTCCCGAGACTTACTGAAGGACAGGGTGGACTTCAGAATTCTGTCCCTCTGACGCTGACGACACTCTAAACAGTTCCTCACAGCTACGCAACATACTGAGACAGAGAGAAAGAAAGAGCACAAAATATAAATGAAGAAATATCGACAAAGAGACAATTAAAAAAAATTAAATAAAATAAACTATAAAAACTGAATAGTTTTGATTCTAGGTGCTGGTTGATTAATATAGTGTTCCAATATATGGGCCCCTTGAATTAAAGCAGCAATCCTGCTTGTACCTTATTGCTTACATGTGTTTTTAAACCTGTCTCTCTATTTTTTTTATTGTACAGCACTAAAACCGATAAATTGACTGAGGAAAAAAAAAAAAATTTTTGGAAGTGTGTCATAGGAAATTTATGCTGAACGTCTTGAGGGTTTTTTTCCTGTTATGGTCTTTAAAATGTGTCCTAGCAAAAAATAAATAAATAAAATAGTAAGTTCTAAAGGGAAAACGAGCAAAGAAACATTATGATAAAATAATTCAAATTCTGCAAAATTTGCTTTTAAGATTAAAGATTTCAAGGTCTTTAATCTTAAAAGCAAATTTGTGATATTGACTATGTGAACAAAAATATTCTTCCTTTGTTTATAGTATACATGATTAAAATATATATAATATAATATAATATAATATAATGAAAAATCTATACTAAAGGAAAAAATAAGGAAAATATGACAAAATTAATAATTTAAATTCTGCAATAACATTTAGGATTTCTAAGTCTTTAATCATAAAAGCAAATTTGTGATACTGACCAAAAATATACTGACCATTTTAATATACAAGAGTATACATATACAAGATTAAAATACTTAAAAAAAAAAAAAAAATTTTAACTGATAAATTGACTGAAGAATAAAGTCAGAAAGTTGGTTGGAAGAGTCTAAAGATGTTCAGTATAAAGGAAATGTATGCTAAATGGCTTTAGGTGTTTTCTTCTTTAAAATGTGTCTTGACACACATATACACATACCTAGTCTGAGGCACTGTCGCATCAGTCCACCTGAGGACATGTTTTTCTCAGCTTCAATCTCACTGAAGTTGAGTGAACTCGCAAAGACCAGCACATCGACCATGGACATCAGCCGGGTCAGAAAGATCACGGCCGTCTCAGACGACATGCCCTGCGTCGCCTCGATGCCTTCCATTTCAGTCTGACACAGACACACACAATAATCAAGAGCACAAAGGGTACAGTCCGATATCAAAGTCTGTTAGCACTAGGGCTGCACGATTAATCGAATGCCATTGTCATGCGCATTTTGTTAAAAAAGCCGGTTCTGTAATCAGCAAGAAATCATCATCACGTGCTTTCAGATGGAGCAGCATTTACTACACATAGCCGTAGTTCTCAGCTGCAGCGATAGGCATTTTCTGAGTTTCTTAATTCTGGAGTTTCAGCGCGAGAGCACCCTCTGGCCTTTGGATGGAGATTTACTGCTGATCACAGAACCGTGCTTCATTGAAAGATACGCATGACAATCGCAGCTTCTGTCGAATCGCGATCTCTATTTTATTTCGATTTATCGTGCAGCCCTAGTTAGCACATTTTGTTATAACAATGATCAGTCATTATCTTCAGCACAAAAGTGGAACATTCAGGCTGAGAATGAGGTGTAGCCGGTAAAATGTGACACAATACAGCACATCCTGAAACAGGATGAGATGGGTCATGCAAAGCTTTGGCAGATGCTTTCTAGGATGCAGGATTGGCAGTGGTAGGCATTTTTTTTTTTAGATGTGGAGCACTGAAAGGTTTAATCCAAGAAAAATTAGTTCAAACACCTCCGTGACCAAGCTACACTACCACTCAAAAGTTTGGGGTTGGTAAGATTTTTTTTATGTTTTGAAAGAAGTCTCATGCTCACCAAGGCTGCATTTATTTAATTAAAAATACAGTAATAACTGTAGTATTGTGACATATTTTTACCATTTAAAATGGTTTAATCTAATAATCTAATTAATAATTTAATCTAATATAAATCCTGTAATAGCAAAGTTGAATCATTACTCCAGTCCTCAGTGTCACATGATCCTTCAGAAATCAGATGCTCAAGAAACATTTCTTCTTATTATTAATGTTGAAAATATTTTGCTTTATATTTTTGTGTAGGCAATGATAGCTTTGTTTCAGGGTGGAAATAGAATAAAATAGAAAAAAGAATAGAAAATGAAAAAGAGCATCATTTATTTTAAATAGAAATATTTTTTAACATTACAGATATAAATGTATTTACTGATCAAAACAATACTTTATAAAACATTAATTTCTTTTTTTAAAAATCTTACTGACCCCAAACGTCTGAACGCTATGTGGAAAATACAAAAAAATTGAAAAGTCTGAGAACTAGCATTGATTTCAAATGTGTAAATGCATTAAAAACAAAAATTAGCAATTCAAAAAAATAAAAAAGAAAGAAACCTCAACCTTTCAATTGAGGTTAGACTAAAATCACAAGACATATTAAGCAAATTCGGAATGAAAACCACTAAATAGAATGTAGATCCTGTGAACGGAGCTTTTAATAGTCAATATATCCATGTTTTTATAGTATTTAAAAAAGAGGGGGAGGGGGGGCTATGAGACTGTATGAGATCCATGACAGAGATAATGGCAATGAACCACAGAACATTTCAAATATACTAATCTATTGGTACTAACCTTGGTATTCTTTGCGTAAACAAATAAATAAATAAAGTACAAGAGAAAAACGTAGTTAAAACACACTCAATAGTAAAGAAGACAGAATAAGTGGATATAATGAGTCAGCACTATCCCTGAGGCATTCTGTTATTTTTAATGTTTATATTTGAAGAGCTTGGCTTGCAGTGATCTATGACGACCACTGGATGGAAGTATTGTCAAATCTCTGGCACACTCACAGAGGGCGAGGTGGCAGCGGACAGCAGGGGAAGGATTCCTCCACAGGCGATGATGATGTTATCCACCATTTGTGAGATCAGGTGAATGGTGTTGTGTACAAAGATTATGTTCTCGTTGCTGTTGACAAAGTCCATGATGGATTTTGTCGAATGACTGTGAGGGGCAAGAGTAAGAGGAGGGTGAAAAAGAGAAAAAGATTTATATTGCAATAACAGTACATTTTTGTTGTTATAGAATTATGACTCCATCAGAGTAGACAGCATCATTTTTTGACATGTACAAAAAAAAAAAAACCCCGCTAGTGATAGAATTACAGTCCGTAATTCTACAGTATAAAAAACACCAGAAAACACAGTCTTTGAAAATTAGATTGCACTAGGACCGTGTTTTTGTTTGTATCAAATTAAATATGGCATCTACTCCACAACCGGAGTAAACTGTAGCCACTGACCTTCTCCAAATGTGTACGTCTGCTTCTAGAGCAAAGAGCAGATCTGTAAGTAAGCGCTGGTGCACTGGGGACCACTTGAACTCTGGGATACGGAACATGGTGGTGCGGGGACCAGGACTGAACTGTCGACACTGCTCTTCTGTCATCGGCATGCCTCTGAAACCCAGATCTACTCGCTGATCTCTATCCAGATGACTACCAGAACGGCCATGCAAACTCTGAAAGCAAACAAATGTTTTTAAAAGCCAAAGCTGATGCATTTAAAACACAAGGCACCTTAGAATATGTATAGTTTTTGACAGGTGTAGTAAAGAAGCGTTTGTGTAAATTATGCAGTTCTTTTTCATGGCGTGGAGGGCAGATCGTGTTCATCCTTGCAAAAGTCCTACAAACAAGCCTTCATGCTGGGAACATCTTTAAAGACCTATATCTTCTTAAAAGTCAACTGTAAGTTGAAGGTATGACATTTCTTGAGGCAAGCTGGTTTTGCGAAGCTGCAGACTGCATCTTCCTCTAGGGTCCTCGATATATAACACAACACCTCAGAAACAAGTTTGACAGGCATAAAAAATGTCAAAGAATGAACCTTCTTAAATTTGAATGTTTTTTAAATTATGTCCTTCAAACGACATAAAACAACATAAAATTACAATATCATCATAATTTTGTAAAAATGTGACAATAAAACCACAATGACATACATTTCGATGAGTCAACTATACAATTAGGATATTTTAACTGATAGGCTGAACTGTGTTCTCAGGGCATTTTCATAAAGGTAAGGTCAATTTACTAATTACAATTTCAGTTGGCTGAAACAATGGTTTAATATTTTTAATGTTAACCTTTTAATCCCCCTCCCCCCATTTCATAATTGTTTTACTGTTTAAATCTTGCTGAAAAGCCTGTAACAAAATGCCCACTACTGGGTCAATGTGTTAAAAGAACTAACTTTTTTGGTGGAATGTTTAATAAAGTAAAAAATAAATAAATCAATAAAAAAGGTAAATAATCAAATTAAACATTTAAATAAACAATCAAACAGGATAAATAAGTTGCATATTAATATTAAACCTATGAACATATTAAACATAGATATTTTGTAATAAAATAGAATTTAGAATTTTTCATCTAAAATAAAATAAAATAAAATAAATGTGACAAGGAGTCTCTTATGCTAACGAAGGATGTATTTAATTGATAAAGCAAAAACAGTATAAAAATATTGTGGAATATTGTGAAATATTATTACAATTTAAAATAACTGTTTTCTATTTTAATATATTTTAAATTGTAATTTATTCCTGTGATGGCAAAGCTGAATTTTCAGCAGCCATTACTCCAGTCTCATCACATGATCCTTCAGAAACCATTCTAATATGCTGATTTGTTGCACAAGAAAAATTCTTATTATCAATGTTAAAAACAGTTGTGCTGCTTAATTTTTGTGTAAAAACTGATACAGAATTTATTATCACGTCAAACTTTTGTAACATGTTTTTACTGTGTTCAATTTGATGCATCCTTGCTGAGTAGATGTATTAATTTCTTTAAAAAACAAAATAAATCGTACTGAGTGATCCAGACTAGTACAGACTGTCAACAGGCTGTAATCTTCTTACCTCAAGATGGTGGCGCATTCACACGCTGCGGCTTCTCTCTCTCCCGACAGAAAGGTGTTTTCGTGTTTTTTGTCTTGTGAATCGCAGTGTTTTTGTACGTATTCGTCGCGTCTATCTGTCTCTAAGCGCGCATACAGTCGTGAGTTTCTGCTCGATGTCGGCAGAACCACATTTTTAGAGTTAAACTCTGCGCACGCCGAAGAGCTGCGGGATCTCGGTCTGCTCCGGAGGCCCACACCATCACGGAAGAATTGACAATAAAGCAGACTTGACTTGACTTGACACCTATAGTTACCTGTGTAGTAGCAGTAGTCTGAATCTTCTTAACCTCTTTATCTTTGCCATCATCTGATTTCTCTGTGTCTGATGTGGTGCTGGTAACATCTGCAGTGCTCTTTACCCCAGAAACCCCTGGCTCCAGATCTACTGCCAACGTCTCTATCTGCCCTGGGCATTTAGACAGGTTTTCCCCTTCAGAGACATTAAAACCACTCAGAGCAGGCTGCATCTTAAAGCGGTTATCCTCCAAAGTCGTTGGGTTAGCGTCCAACTCTTTCGAGCTCTTAGCCATGAGAGCCAGAAGCCCAAGGTCTGCACTAGAGCTTGTATGGACCTGAGGTTCCACTTCTGAGAGCGGAAGAGGTTCAGATGGTCCCATTTCAGGAAGGAGGTTTTCTCCCGAGCTGGTCGCCATCGTGCCAAAGAGGAAAGTGTTGTTGCTGGGAATGGCATCTTTTTCGTCAGCCAGGGTGATGAGAGGACCTGAGCTCTTGTCTTCTATGGTGGCTTTGGGTACCAGCACGCTGTTTACACTGCTGTTTAGCTTCTCCACTGCAGCCGAGTAGACGTTATCCAGAAGAGAGTCCACTTCCACCAAGCCTCCATTTTCTGTTACAGGCAGGAGATCCATGTCATCCATCTTCACCTCTGTGGCCTCAACCTTCTCAGCTTTGATATCTACAAGCAGGTCATGAGCTTCCACATGGACACCTGTTGCTGGGTTCTCCTCATCCAAACATTTAGTTTCAGACAAGAGGTTCCGCCCAGAATCTGTCGTCTCTGGTTCATCCGCTTCACTCTCAGGAGTTTGAGTTTGGGAATCCGGGTCCAGCTCCAGAGTGCCTTTGATGGCTGAAGCCTGGGCAGAAAGCCCCGAAATGGTGCTGACAAGCCCCTTCTTCCCTTTCTTAATGTTCTCCTCTTCCTGTCGCTGGTATTCCTCATACATTTTAGCTAAATATTCCTTGTGAGCTTCATATGTCACCTGCCAAACAGAGTTGTGACAAGTTTAGACTTCTTAAATACAAACTTTCTGAAATTTTGAGAATTAAAAAAAGGAAAAAGTTATACCACTCTGGCTATTATGACGCAAAAAAAACAAAAAAAATGATGTACATTTTTAAATTCAACTTTCACTGTTATGCTGTTAAAATTGTTATGCTGATAATATAATTTTCAATAAAAATGTGCCCCCTTTTAATGCATGATCTATCTATCTATCTATGTATCTATCTATCTATCTATCTATCTATCTATCTAATTGTTATGCTGATAATATAATTTGTAATAAAAATGCAAGTAAGTAAATGTGGCCCCTTTTAATGCATAATCTATCTATCTATCTATCTATCTATCTGTTATGCTGATAATATAATTTGCAATAAAAATGCAAGTAAGTGAATTTGGACCCTTTTAATGCATAATCAATCAATCTATCTATCTATCTATCTATCTATCTATCTATCTATCTATATATCTATCTATCTATATATCTATCTATCTCTAGATATCCACATCAGTATTGGCCAATGAAAAAGCTCACAAGTTCTACCACTACACTGTTGTTCGGCTGGTGAAAACTATCTATTTACTTTGGAGTGGGCTATGGAGAGTGTGTCCACCCACACACGCCAGCCGCCCCACTCGTGCTTGATGGCGTGGTAGAGAAGAATCCGGAAGATGTTGTAAACCATCTCAGTGATCTTCTGCTCCTCTGAGTTCTTAGGGTTAATGTAGCCGAGAGAGAACATCCAATCCTGCCAAACGGAACACTGCAGCAGACACCTGTCACACAGAAAATGAGATGGATTAAGCTCGCAGCAGTCACTCGTGTTAAAACCTTCCTCTCCTCCGCAAACATATTTTCTAACATCCTCAAACGACACTCAAAGCTGGAACCTAATTCACAAACCGACAAGTAACACAAAGCAATTTCAGCCCCAACCTCCATTAAACTTCAGATCTGTGAGGTAACGCTAAGAATGACTGGCAGCTATTTGAATAACACCTGAAGCACTTGGTGTTATTCACCGTCATTTTTTCTCAGTGCATTGTGATATAATAAATGGATCTTTGACTGAGGCAGAATGAATTAAGCTTGCTCCTTTTGCTGAAACACTCCGGGTTGTAAGATTGCAGTAAGGATGATTTAATTTCGAACCAATCCCTACCAGCTAGTAAGTGCTAAAGCTACAACATGTAAACCATCGTTACAGGATTAGTTCACCCTGAAATGAAAATCGTCATAATTTACTAACCCAACTTTCCTTCAGTGGAACACAAAAGGAACGTTTTTGAAGAATTGAAACAGTTGCTTTACACTGAAAATTAATAGGGACTTCAAGGCTTTCAAGGGACTTTACAAAAAGGTCCATTTTAATTCTGCATTATATTCAGTCTTTCAAAGACACTCTTATCGGTTTGTGTGAGGAATAAACCAAAATTGAATTAGTTATCTACAGTAAATCTTGACATCTGCACTAGTTTTCCTTCATCAGTTCTTGAGCAAAGTACCAATGCCCAGCTTGTGAACAAACTCTTATTAAAACAAATATTTTCAATGAATCAGCTGAACTAGCTCACAAAACTGATCTGAGCTGCATTTCCTAAAAGCATCATAAGCAGATGATAGTAACTACTGACACCGATGGTTTCTACGATCTAGTTTGGCTTAAAATGCTTTTGGTAATTGCAGCTCTGAAAGATTCGTTCAAGAACTGGACTGATTCTTGACTCACTGACTCAATGATCTTTCACAGAATTAATTAACTGAAAGGGAAGATTGTAAGTGGAAAACAACTGACTCACACAAATCAATTGAATGGCTTCAGAAGAGTCGTGTGAAACACTTTTATGGTGCTTCTGCATCCTTTTTGAAGCTTGAAAGCCTTGTTCCCTATTCGCTGTAATTGCATGGAGAACAGTGTGCAGCACAGTCTTCATAAAAATTTCTTTAGCATTTCACAGAAGAACGAAAGTCTCTTGGAACAAAATGAGGACGTGTAAATAATGGCACTGTTTTTATTTCAGATGAACTATTCCATTACTAGCTAAGATAAATGTCTGGTCTAGTTACCAGACACTGTTTACAGATGTTTTAGGAAAGCACTTTGGAAACATAATGATTTCATCTAGTCTAAAAAGCTTCTTCCTTTCAGTTCTGAGTGGCTCACTGTAGACCTTAATGATGGAGATGATGAAACGTAGTAATAACAGCCAATTGAGATTTCAGCACACACTGGGCGACTGATTGACTGCCAGACTTGTGACGGCACAGAGGAGCACGCAGCAGAAGAAAAGGAAAACCAACAGTCATAGGACAGCAGCGAAATTGGTGTGGACTCGAATGTGTCACTGAAACATCTGCTGCGAGTGAAACACGGTGAGAATTCGAGGATTATTAAGCGTCACGGGGGTGCCCATTAAACACAACAACAAGGGAAAACGTCACTCTTTTTTCCGCTCTCTTTTCTTATCCATTCACCAGGCGGTTAATTGCTGTCATGGGGGATGGGTCGAGAAAAGAAGAGACCCTCACCGTCTGTTCTCACGGCTGTTACTGAAGAGCTTGATCATGTCAGACAGGAAGAGACGCCGCACCTCCATCAGGTCCGTGCTGGGCGTGGAGTTCTTCAGCAGTGTGGCCACCACCTTAAGAATCACTGAGAACAACCAAAAGAAGAACATGCATTAGTTCTGTCTGATTGGCACAGCTGTGAACCAATGAGCATGCAGTCTCACTAACTGACGCATATGAAACGGGCATCCCTGGCTAAAGTCTATGTGCAGAAGCAAACGTTTAATCATTCGCTAGTAAACTTTTAACTTCCACAGATGACAGTAAGTGTACTAGCACCAGGCCACAAAAAGAATAAATGAGCTGACAGAAATAATTACTTGGGTTCTGGATCTTCACAGTAGAGTCGGGCTCAGCATGTGGCTTGTGGACGACCTGTGTGCAAACCTGCTCTGTCAAAATCTAGACAGGAAACGGATCAGATGAGACTCATGAATGCATGGAAACGGGTAAATACGGCATAAATCAGCATGAAATTAATATGAAACTTTGCAGGAATAGATTAAGCATCACTTATGAAGATGGCTTAAAATCTGCAAAAATCTGTTAATCTCAATTGACTCTTGCAGTTAACTACTAGCTAGAAACAGCACTATTTTTTAACATGCTAAAAAATTAAAGAAACAATCATGTGAAGACACTTACAATGTTAAAAACATTTACATTTGAACTTCATATTCATCAAAGAATCCTGAAAAATAGATATGGTTTTCACAAAAATAGTAAGCAGCACAACTGTTTTAAATATTGATAATAATAAGAAATGTTTTAAGCACCAAATCAGTATATTAGAATGATTTCTGAAGGATCATTTGACATTGAAGACTGGAATAATGGCTGCTGAATTTTCAGCTTTGCCCTCACAGGAATAAATTACATTTAAAAAAATATTAACATAGCAAACAGTTATTTTAAATTGTAATAATATCTCACAATATTACTCTTTTTACTGTATTTTTGATTAAATAAAGGCAGCCTTGTTAAGCGTAACAGACTTATTTAAAAAAAAAAAATGTTTAAATATCACTTAAAATATATACAGGCGCATCTCAATAGAATGTTGTGGAAAAGTTCATTTATTTCAGTAATTCAACTCAAATTGTGAAACTCGTGTATTAAATAAATTCAATGCACACAGACTGAAGTAGTTTAAGTCTTTGGTTCTTTTAATTGTGATGATTTTGCCTCACATTTAACAAAAACCCACCAATTCACAATCTCAACCAATTAGAATATGGTGACATGCCAATCAGCTAATCAACTCAAAACACCTGCAAAGGTTTCCTGAGCCTTCAAAATGGTCTCTCAGTTTGATTCACTAGGCTACACAATCATGGGGAAGACTGCTGATCTGACAGTTGTCCAGAAGACAATCATTGACACCCTTCACAACACACACACACACACAGTATATATATATAATAAATTAAGCACCATACAGAGTTTTACTTCATAGCTATATATTTAGTAGTTTTATATTTTAGTTTTGTATATTTTTATATCAAGCTGTATATTTTAGCTTAACTGTAAGGCTGTACTGACCAATTAGCATTCAGTACAGAGATAACCATTTTAGATTACCTCATATAGTGTATTGTACGTAGTTATCGACAGTGTGTTGGAGTGCAGCATGAGTCGTTCTCCAAGAAGTGTGAAGAGACTGTTTGTGTGCATTATTTCCACCTTCCTCCTGTGACAAACCACACACAAATAGAAAACATACTGTAGTTAGAATGCAAACTTTCATACACCTCACAGCTAATGTCAAGCTAGCAGGAACAGGCCTTAATGGTGACTGAGCTTGGCACCTTTTGCATGGTGTCAGGTACCTTCAGTTTTTCCCACAGAATAACGAAGCAGCCACCTCTACGGTCTCATACTGGGAGAGCTGTGATTTTCACAATCACAAACTATCCAGCAGCGCATCATGCTGAGGCACTGTCAGGATGCTAAGCCTCCTAAATGCAGTCCTGCCCAACAGCAGGTACAGACAAATGGGGACTGTACAGTAAAATGACAACCAGAAAAGAGTATGTTTTAAAGTGCTTGTGAGCATGCAGGATGGTAACCACTCAACGATGGATACACTAATGATGACAAAAAGCAAATGTGGATTTTATGTGCACTCTAGGCTAACAGCAATACAAGTCTGCAAATGTCACTGGGCTTGTAAAGCTCTAAAAACAGTTCAGATGGCCTTTATATTTTTCTACGTGTTAATTTAAGGGAAACTTAGGGAAGCTTCACGTATGCACTTACCCTCACACTAATGCACTGTATATATATAAGCAATATCACACAAGCAGCAGTGTGATATGGCTGTATATCGGCCATATAGCCATATTACACGTCTACGAGTGTGATATTGCGTTTATACAACAGCTCGACAGCACACGTATGTAAATACATAAGAAACAACAACAGAGTGTCTTTAAAAACCCGCTTTTGTGTAGAACTACTTCCTTCCAGCACAGATTCAAATCTCAGTGACAGTTTAACAGCTGAGCCCAAATGAACTAGTAACAAAGGAACGTTGAGTTGCTTCATTTAAAACTTATTGTCTTACTGTATTAAAAGCTCACTGTATTATGTAGAGTAGAGTATTATGTGAGAGAGAGAGATGGACTGAGCGAATGTGATTACCTGCATCTGACACAGTATTCATTCTTCAGCTCAATCTCATATTCACAATAAAACATTAGTTTTACAATGTAACTAATCACCATCAAGAACACACACACACTGTTTCCCAATACTAAATACTATTATTAAATACTGCTATTATTTATATAAAATATTATTTATTAAATAATAATATTTAATAAACAACAAAAGCCATCATAAAAATTGTTAGGCAATTCAGTCAAAAGTACAAAGGCAGCACTTGTCAGACTCTGTTCCATGTTTTGTGTGTGTCCTGCTCCCCAGATGTTTTTTGTGCTCCCCATGTGCCTTCCCATGCCCTTATTTGGTTAGTTTCCTGTTCCTGTCCTGATTACTGATTAGTATTTGTCCCAGGTGTTTCCCTTGGTTTCATTGCTCCCAGGTGTGTCTCGTCATCCCCTCCTCCTGTGTGTGTGTATAAATGGTGTTCTC